>NC_143489.1:74212954-74512954 GCF_027475165.1 Benincasa hispida
TGATGTCATGCTTGCTTTTGGTACTCTGGAAAAACAAATATTAATTGAACCCATATTTGCCCAATGGATTCAATCCGCTCATGGTAAAACTTCATATGGCTTCGATGTACTTTTATCTTCAACAAGCGGCCTGGCGTTCAATGCGGGTCGAAGCATATGGTTGCCAGGTTGGTTAAATGCTGTTAATGAGAATAGTAATTCACTATTCTTAACAATAGGGCCCGGAGACTTCTTGGTTCATCATGCTATTGCTTTAGGTTTACATACAACTACATTGATCTTAGTAAAAGGTGCTTTAGATGCACGTGGTTCCAAATTAATGCCGAATAAAAAGGATTTTGGTTATAGTTTTCCTTGCAACGGTCCGGGACGAGGTGGTACTTGTGATATTTTGGCTTTGGACGCCTTTTATTTGGCAGTTTTCTGGATGTTAAGTACCATTGGATGGGCTACTTTTTATTGGCACTGGAAGCACATCACATTATGGCAGGGTAACGTTTCACAGTTTAATGAATCTTCCATTTATTTGATGGGATGGTTAAGAGATTATCTATAGTTAAACTAAAATAAATCTAAGCTATGATAATACAAGATACAGGTTACATGATACCAGATACTGAGGTTGAGACTAACTATGAAGAATATACAAAGATCGTGTTATGCGGTGGCAAGGCTTATGTGTGAAACATAAAGAAAAAGGATAATTAATATAAACAGCGCAAGTTTCTTAATTGCGTTAAAGATATAAGTATGATTTTGCTTTCCCTTGGCGTACACCTTTCGATGATCAGCCGCGTTTCCCATATCTTTGTGGTGAAACAGGGACGAACGTAGTGAACACAAGGTTGCTTCCATCTCTGGAAGTACTTCTTGCTTTAGTTAACGCATTCTTCTAACCTTCTCTCGACAGATCAGAATGGCATCTTCACTTTTTCTCTCACAGGTGAAGATGCCATCTAGCATGCTTTAGCTAAACGTCTTTATTTCTTTAGCACAAATTAAGTTACTTGTTTAATTCATATTAATCACCAAGGGATTAAGAAAACATCGTGGAGAAAGTGATTAATGGAGGAACGAAAATAGACAGAAATGTGGAAATGAAAGTGATCATGACATGTAATTATAAAATCAAGCATTTGATACATGGTTGTGAATGATTTAGACTAAGAAGATGAAATACAAGTGATGAATAAGAGTTAAAAATAGATACAGAAGAGTGCCAATATCTTAACACCGATCTGGATGGAGAGATTGCTTATCGACCTAGATGGAGTGAATGGAAGGATGAGCTTCCCTCTCAGGCTTGCTCAATCGGTAGAGTTGATCTAGGTATAGAGCTTCACGGCAGGGATTTGGAATGATTCACCCTGAGACTCACCTCTCGACCTTGTCTCTTTTCTTCTCGGATCTCCTCCGATCAGCACTCAAATCAGCCTTTCTCTCAATAGCCTCATATCAATTATACCCCATATCAAGTATATCTTTCAGTGAATTAATACCGGTGTTGATACTAAACATTGTTTCAGCCCTTGGAAACTATGCTCACATTCTGGCGATCACTCAAACTTCACATCTTTTCTGGTCAAGTTTGTCAATGGAAGAGCTATCTTAGAAAAGCCCTCCACGAATCTCCTATAATAACCTGCTAAACCCGGAAAACTGCATACTTCGGTTACATTTAGGGGTCGTTCCCAATTAACTATTGCTTCTATCTTTGGGAATCAATGCTAACCCCATCAGCTGAAACTATATGCCCAAGGAATAGACTTGATTTAACCAAAAATCGCATTTACTAAATTTGGCATATGACTCCTTTTCCCTTAGAATTTGTAAAACCATCCTCAGATGTTCTTTGTCTTTCTCTGCACTACTAGAATATACTAGTATGTCGTCTATGAATACTATCACAAACTGATCCAAATAAGAATGAAATATCCTATTCATCAAGTCCATAAATACTGCAAGAGCATTTGTCAATCCAAACGGCATTATTAGGAACTCAAAATGTCCATATCTAGTTCTGAATGCAGTCTTTGGAACATCTGTGCCTTTCACCTTCAACTGGTGATAGCCTGATCTCAAATCTATCTTAGAGAATACCGTGGCCCCCTTTAACTGATCGAAGTGATCACTTATACTAAGCAATGGATACTTATTTTTAATGGTCACATTATTCAATTGTCTATAGTTTATGCATAATCTAAGAGTACCGTCTTTCTTCTTAACAAACAAGATTGGCGCTCCCCAAGGCGACAAACTGTGTCTAATGTACCCCTTATCCACAAGTTCTTGTAACTGAACTTTTAATTCTTTTAGCTCCGTTGGTGCCATCCTATATGGTGCTTGGGATATAGATACGGTACCAAGAATTAACTCAATAGTAAATACCATTTCCCTATCAGGTGGTAAGCCTGGTAACTCTTCAGGGAACACATCTAAAAATTCTTGTACCACAGGTACATCCTCAGGTTTCAGTTTCTTATCCTGTGAAACTGCTACGTAGGCTAAATAGGGTTCACATCCTTTACTCAACAACTTCCTAGCCTTCACTGCTGATATTAAACTTCCTGGAAGTATTCTTTTACTTCCCACCAGGGTTATTTCTTTTTCACCTGGTTTCCTTAACACTATTTTTTTCTTAAAACAATCCATAGTGGCATAGTGTTTAGTTAGGAAATCCATACCTAGGATAACATCAAACTCTAGTAATTCTAATGGAATCAAGTCAACCCAAAAACTCTGATTTCCAAACGTTACTTCACAATTTCTATAATACTCATGTATAACTAGAGTATCTCCTACAGGCGTAGAGATAAACAAATGCTCATTCATATGCTCAGGCACTCTATCTATATGTAATGTACACATGCTACATATGAATGAGTACGTGGCACCAGGATCAAATAATGCATAAGTGGATTGGTTACATAAAGTTATCGTACCGGTTATGACATCTGGAGCCTCTTCCGCTTCCTGGTGTGTCATAGCGTTTCCTCTACCCTGTTGCTGCTACGGTTGCTGTTTCGGTCATCTAGCTACCCCTTTCTGCTTAGCTACACTGGATCCCTCACTTCTAGTTCCAATCGTTCTAGGTTGGTTTACAGTCTGGGTAACTCCTCTTTGCTCATTCTGTGCTCCATGACCTAGCTGAGGCAATCTCTCTTGAAATGCCCAGCTTGTTCGCACTGGAAACACACATTCCTATTACCATAACGTACTCCTGTATGAGGCCTACCACAGTTTACACAAAGTGGTTTCCTCCCCGTACTAGTTACTGACTCGCTAGCGCGACCTGATACCAATCTTACGACTTGAACTTTGTTGGCTCATGCCTCCAAAGCTCCTTATACCCGACTGTCCAGAAAACGGGGGTCTAAATCTCTTACTTTTTGTTTCTCTAGGCATTCTAAACTGTCCTTCACCTGACTGGAGTACATCTTCCCTCACTACACTCTGCTCTACTTGGATAGCGGTCTCTACTAACTGAGTGAAATTCACCCAATTGGATGTAGAGGTAACGGGTGTACGTATTTTTCTTCATAGGCCATTCTCAAATCTTTTACACCTCTCCTTTTCTTCCGCACTGATCGGAAGGGCATACTGAGATAACTCAGTAAATCTTTGTTCATACTCGGCAACCGTTATTACTCCCTGAGTTAGCCTAAGGAATTCCTCCCACTCACATCTATGTTTAATGCTTTTTTTAAATCCCTATCTTATTGAATTCCTGAATTTTGTCTTTACTGCTTCATTTAATTCGTATCTTGACTTGATGAATTTATTTCCTTTGCATTTATTTTTGTACTGTCTTTAATTCTTTTAACTTTTCTATAATTAATGTGTTGGTCCTTAATTAGTGAATGATTGAGAAATAAAGAGAAATTTATTGCCGCAAGTCTTAGCAACTTGCATTGATGAAAAACATAATAATAAAATAAAATAAATAAAATGAAACAATCAACATCTAGTATGCAAGGTGATGATGGACGCATCTTGAACCAAGCAAGACACGCTTTGCGTTCATCCAACCCAAATGCGTTGAAACCGAGGGGTGTGTTGTGCACGTATATGTCCTTTGCTCGTCCTTGGATAAATGCACTATGTTGAGGTAGTGTTGCGCTGGTAGCAATACCGTGTGCCCGATCCTCTAGAAATGTGTTTAGTTAAGGGGTGTGTTGCAGGGATGCATGCGTTGTTGCCCGTCATCTTCGAAGATGCAGTTGCGTTGGTAAACACATTGTGTTAATCTTTACCTTGCATCCATTCGAATAAAACATTAAAGAAAATTCTTTTTGTCATTTGAGGAGTCCAATCGTTTTGTATCCCAAAGCAATGATGATTCTGCAGACGAAAGGACGTTTTTCTGAAATTTCATAAATGAGGGAAGTTCGAGCGATGGGCCTTTTGCGTGTCTCGAGACTTATCACCACGAAAACCGCGTTAGGCTCACTACAGCCCAACCTATAAATAGGAACCCTTCCCCGTCTGTGAACTCTTTACCTCATTTTTCAAACTGAAAATCCTAGTGCCCAGCATACGAAGCTTTATTCTTCCCAAAACCCTGGTGATTTTTCCAATCCTCCCTAGCTTACCATCCATCCCAACACTCTGCTGCTGGAGGCAGTGGTGAATGAAGAAGAGATAGGAAGAGGCACTCTAGCCTTAAAGACTCCTGAGGTAACTGCCAACGTAAAAACCTATGACAGAACCTCCAAAGTTACGGTGGAGGAGGTTGCGGTGGCTGAAGTTGCAATGGATGAGGTTGCAGTGGAGACGCAACTAGAAGTAGTTGAAGAGATAAAGAAGAAGAAAAAAAGAAAAGAGAGAAAGGCTGGAGAGGTGGAGTCTTCTCATCATCGCAAAGAGAAAAAAGAATAAAGAAAAGAAGGATGATGACGAAGATGAGGAAGAGAAGAAGGAGAGGAAGAAGAAAGAGAAGGAAGAAAGAAGAATGTGCCGGCGTGAAGAAAGGCGCCTAAGAAAGGAAGAAGAAAAGAACAAAGGGTTGCGAGCCTGGAAAAGGATGGAGAATCAACCTCTGTGAGGGAGGACAGGGGGAAACAGCGCGCATCATCAACACACCCCTCAACACAATGTAGTTGAGTGTAATGGATGCAAGGTGTCTCTTGTTAACACACAATGCACCCATCAATGAGTTACACACCATTTTTAATTTTCTTTTTGATTCACCAACAATCGCAAGTCGAAAAGACTTTGCGGTGTTTATGTTTCATCCAATCATTCACAAAAATTGATGAACAGTGCTACTAATGCATACAAATTAAAGGAATTAAACATGACATGAAAACTTAAATAGAAGAGACTTACATAAAGAATTAAAGGCTATACCTAAAAAGCAGTAAATATTTAATTTAGAAAGCAGTAAAAGAAAACTGTAAAGAAAGCAAGTAAATATAGATAGGGATGCTGACTAAAAGAAGTTCTCACAATTACCACAATCACTTCCCTCGCAAGCGGCTTAATCCTGCTTGCCCAATTCAATGGTATCCATGCGTCACTCGAAGTCGCCTTCGTAGTAAGGCTTAATCCGTTGACCATTGACTTTGAACGCGTTGTTCCCGTCTAAAGTTGTTAGTTCCACTGCGCCGTGAGGAAAGATAGTCATAATTCAGAATGGCCCAAACCAGCGAGACTTTAACTTTCTTGGGAACAATCGCAAATAAGAGTTAAATAATAATACCTGTTGACCTTCGGCGAATGTCCTGTTGTTTATGCGGTCGTCATGCCAGTTCTTAGTTTTCTCCTTATAAATCCTGGCATTTTCATAGGCGTCCCTTCGCCATTCGACCAGCTGATTTAGTTGTAGCTTCCGGAATTTCCCCGCACTTGCTAAATCAAACTTTAACTTCTTGCATGCCCACATCGCCTTATATTCCAAATCGAGCGGCAGATGATAAGCCTTTCCAAAGACCAGGGCATACGGGGACATACCAATTGGTGTTTTATAGGCAGTTCTGTATGCCCACAGTGCATCGTCAAGCTTGGATGATCAATCTTTCCTGGAAGTATTGACTACCTTTTCCAAGATAGTTTTGATCTCTCGGTTCGAAATCTCTGCTTGCCCATTAGTCTGTGGGTGATAAGCAGTCGCAACTCTATGGCTGACGTTAAATTTAGTCAACAAGTTGGTGATTATGCGGTTGATGAAGTGAGAGCCCTCATCGTTGATTAAGGCCTATGGCGTCCCATATCGAGCAAAAATATTCTTCTTAAGAAACTTCGCCACTGTGGCCGCATCATTCTTGGTACATGCGATGGCCTCAACCCATTTTGATATGTAATCAACCGCTACCAGGATATAATGATGACCTTCTAATGGTGGAAATGGGCCCACAAAATCAATTCCCCAAACATCAAATAATTCAACCTCTAAGATTGATGTCAACGGCATTTCATTTCTTTTAGACATATTTCCCATTCTCTGGCATCTATCGCATTGCACAACATAGGCATGGGCGTCCTTAAACAGTGTTGGCGAGAAATAGCCACACTGCATGACCTTTACGACAGTCTGCTGCCCCCCAAAGTGTCCTTCATAAGGGGACTCATGACACATCTCCAGAATGTGCTCGACTTCGTGCTCAGTAACGCATCGACGTAATATATGATCAGAACCAAGTCGATATAGGAATGGATCGTCCCAGAAATAAAATTTGACATCATGTCTTAGCTTCTTCTTCTGTTGGTAAGTATAATCACCTGGTATTTGACTGCAAACGATGAAATTCACAATGTCCGCATAGCAGGGAACATTAATGTCTACTAACATCAGTAGCTCATCGGGGATTCTTTCTTCAATATATTTTTCTTTCCCTTGAATCTCGCAATACTCCAATCTTGACAAATGATCAGCGACTTGGTTCTCAGTGCCCTTCCAGCCTTTGATCTCGAGGTCAAACTCTTGCAGAAGCAACACCCACCGTATAAGCCTTGGTTTTGCATCCTTCTTTGTCATAAGATACTTGATCGCAGAGTGATCCGTATACACCACAACGTTTGTTCCGATTAAGTACTATCGGAATTTCTCCAGTGCAAATACCACTACGAGAATTTCCTTCTTTGTGGTTGTATAGTTCTCCTGCGCATCATTCAATGTTTTACTTGCATAATAAATAGGATGTAATACCTTGTCCTTGCGCTGACTTAGTACAGTGCCTACAGCATATCTACTCACGTCACACATCAACGCAAACAGTTGCTCCAGTCCGACGCAGCCATAATGGGTGCGGTGATGAGTACATCTTTCAATGTGTTGAATGCTTTGGTGCACGCATCAACAAAATTATATTCTCGATCAGCCTCAAGGAGCGCACTTAAGGGCCTTGCAATCTGGGAGAAATTGCGAATAAATCTTCTATAAAACCCAGCGTGTCCCAGAAAGCTCCTAAGTGTCTTCACGTTCACTGGTGGGGGTAGCATGGAAATTGCGTCAATTTTCGCCTGATCAACTTCCAATCTTGCTTTCGAGATTTTATGACCTAGAACAATTCATTCCTTCACCATAAAGTGGCATTTTTCCCAGTTCAGAACAAGATTTGTTGCCACACATCTCTTCAAGATCTTTTCCAGGTTAGATAAACAGGAGTCATAATTTTTGCCGAAAACTGAAAAATTGTCCATGAATACTTCGACTGACTCCTCTAAGTAATCTGAGAATATCGCCATCATGCATCGTTGGAAAGTGCCTGGCGCATTACAGAGTCCAAATGACATGCGTCGAAATGCAAACAGTACCAAATAGGCACGTGAAGGTTGTCTTGTCTTGATCCTTCAGCGCAATTGTTATTTGGTTGTACCGTAAATAGTCGTCAAGAAAACAGAAGAACTCATTCCCCGAAAGTCTGTCTAACATCTGATCAATGAATGAGAGTGGGAAGTGGTCCTCTTTAGTGGCCAAATTTAACTTGCAATAATCCATACAAAATCTCCACCCCGTTGTAGTTCTTACGGGAATTAATTCATTCTTGTCGTTGGTGATGATTGTCATCCCCTCTTTCTTTGGAACACACTGCACTGGGCTCACCCAGCTGCTATCAGATATTAGGTAGATGACTTCGGCGTCCAGCCACTTCACTATTTCCTTTATCATGACCTCCCTCATGGGAGGGTTTAAATGTCATTGCCTTTCTACAAATCATGTCTTTCCTTATTCCAGACGAATCTTGTGCATGTAATACGAGGGTCTGATTCCTCAAATGTCTGCCAAGGTCCATCCTAAAGCCTTTGCATTATTCCTCAAGATCTGTAGAAGTGCGTCTTCTTTCTCCTTACTCAGCGAGGCAGAAATGATAACCGGTAACGTGTTGTTACCTCCTAAGTAAGCATACTTAAGGTGCACAGGCTACAGATTTAACTCTAGCACAGGTGGTTCTTCCAAAGATGGCTTGATGCGTTGTGAAGTTCGTTCAGATAACTTGAGTGGTTCAAAGTTTCATTCAACATAAATTGCGGCGCAATCCTCCTCCATCATTGCGCCGATTACAAATTCCTCTTCCTCCAGCTCCTTTGGGGACTCGTGCCAAGGTTCTTCCCCCAATTCCTCAATATATTGGCAGTTCTCCACATCACTTGGGTACTTCAACGCATTGAAAACATTGAACTTAACTTCTTGATCGTCGACCCTGATGGTCAGTTCTCCTTTTTGCACATCGATCAGTGCTCGCCCTGTTGCGAGAAATGGGAGACCCAAGATGATAGGGACTTTTCTGTCAAACTTCGTAATCCAATATAACAAAGTCTGCCGGAACATAAACTTGTCTACTTGTATGAGTACATCCTCTATCTTGCCCTCAGGATGCGTTATCGATCTATCGGCCAACTACAGTGTGATCGTTGTTGGTCTTGCGTTGCCGATATCCAGCTTCTTAAAGATCGACAAGGGCATTAGATTTATGCTCGCCCCTAAATTGCACAACGTGTTGCCAACCATCTTATGTCCTATTGTGCAAGGCAATGTAAAACTCCCAAGATCCTTCATTTTGGTGGGGATATTGTTTTGAAACAGTGCGCTGCATTCATATGTTAGCGCAACTGTTTCATTTTCCCCCATCTTTCTTTTATTAGCAAGAATATCCATTAGAAATTTTGCATAGCTCGGCATCTGTTCCAGAGCTTCTGTTAGGGGAATATTGATGTGTAGTTGTCGGAGAACGTCCAGGAACCTCTGGAGTTGCTTACTATCATCTTTCTTTTTTAGCCTAGACAGGAAAGGTGGAGGATCCTGCCGTACTTCTTTTTGAATTGGTTGTTTGCTGAGGTACTGTCTTTGCTACATTTCATTATCTGAAGGTAGCGCTAATTTAGAATTCAAGTCTTCAGGAGCTTCATCGTTTGTAGGTGAACTTGCTTCCGAACTGGTAATCTTTCCACTACTAATTGATTGGTCACCATCAACAGTTAGATCTACTGGCCTTGTTGTTTGATCTGGTAATGGTAGCACGGCGGCTGTTGTTTTACCACTTCTCAATGTCACTGCGTGACATTGCTCTTTACCTCGTGACCCCGATGCTCTTGAACTGCTAGGCAGCGTAACAGGTGCTTTATTTTTCAACTCATTTGCAAGCTATTCAATCTGCTCTTCCAATCCTCTAAAGGAATCAGCTTGCAATTCTCTAATTGCCTCGCTCTTTTCGATATAATGCTTCAGTGAAGTGTCTAGAGACGAGGTACTGCAAGAAGTATCATATAAGAATTGTTGGTCATAGGGTGGTATACTCTGAGAGTTACATGGGCTACATTGGCTACATTCCTGATTAATGAAGACCGGAGAGTTGCCTCGATCCCCTTGATAATTGTTCTGATGGAAACTATGGCTCCCTAGTTGTGATTCCCGTCCCAACTTAAAGTTGGGTGATCCCACAAACCAAGGTTGTAGATGTTACCAAATGACTCATTATGGACAGAGTATACGACCTGTTGATTCAATGGGAAATTCTGCCAGATGTCCTTCCTCACATTGAACGAAATTCATTGCGGCCAGGTGCGTCAACGCATTAACTTGCGCTGATCCTTGAGAGAGATTTCTCTGTTGAAGGAGAGAGGTCATCGTGGTCATCTGATCGATCAGTGTGCTCATTGTATCAGTTGGCACATCGGCACTTTCTACTCTTTCTTACTCCTGACCACTTTCCTCAAACTCCGTATCAATCCACTCATCAGAATATCGCGAGATGCGATCCAATATGCTTCTGGCTTCCGTATATGATCTATCCATCAATCCTTCTGCTGTGGAGGCATTAACAACTGCTTGCATTCATTGATCTAAGCCATTGTAAAACGTCTCCATCAAAATGCTATTGGGAATCCCAATATGCGACAATTCTTCATTAATTGTTTGAAACGCACCCAGGCAATGCTCAAAGTTTCATAACCCTGTTCCTCAAAATTCAACACATCCCTCCGTCTTCTTGCATTGACGGCTGGAGGGAAGAATCTGTTCATGAATCTGTTAACCAACTGTTCCCATGCTTTAATCTCATCCGGCTCTAACGACTGAGCCCACCTTCTTGCTTCATCCTACAATGTATATGGGAAAAGATATAACCTAACATCAGGTATGGAGAATGCGCTGCACATGTCTACAAAATTCATCAAATGCGCATGTGGGTCTTCTCCTTGTAATCCTTCGAATTGAACCAAATTCTGAATCATCTATAGCATAATTGGTCTGATTTTAAAGCTTACATTCTCCTCAACCGTCAGTCTTGAGATTCCTGGTGAGAAGTTATAGAAATCCGGCGCTGCATAGTCTCTCACTGGAACGTTGCGACCAGCAGCAAGAAATATGGAATATTGCGCTGCCCAATTTTCCCTTTGATTCTCTTTAGGAGCTTCGTTATTATTAGCCATGCTTCTTCACCACTTGATTCGGCCCTAATGTACTTTTATGCGAATAATACACTTGATCTCTGGGTCCACTTAGAATCTCTGGGTCACTCCAGCACTCCTAAGCCGTTAGACTGCTCTTCGAGTTGAACAGCCAGTACAAACAGATCTATCCTGCAAAATACCACAAACATACTTAAACAATAAACCGTTAACCAATCCCCGGCAACGGCGCCATAAACTTGATGACATAATTTTGATATAAGCTACAAGTCCATGCCATAAACTTGTAACGCAAATTTTATGCAATGATATGCAATACTACTTCTAGATATGTGTTATTAATGAATGTTCTAGTAGCATGTTGTGTGTTGTCACAAGTTTCCTTGTGTTGAAACCAAGTATAATTTCACCGCAAGTTTCTCGGTGTGATCCGAGGTCGAACACAGGGATTGTTTTAGGTTAATTGCATTATATTTGTGATACATGCGACAAGGGGTTTTTTAATTTTATAAAAAGGCTATTTGTACAGGTATTTAAAAATGTGATAAAGTAAATTGCGATGAAAGTAAAGTTAAGCTATAAAAATGCGGTAATAAAGTAAATTGCGGTAAAATAAACCTAAGCTATGATGATACAAGATACAGGTTTCATGATACAAGATACTGAGGGTGAGATTGACTGCGAAGATTATACAAAGATCGTGTTATGCGGTGGCAAGTCTTATGTGTGAAACAGAAAGAGAAAAGATAATTAGTACAAACATCGCAAGTTCCTTAATTGCGTTAAAGGCATCAATACGGTTCCACTTTTGCCTTGGCGTATACCTTTCGGTAATCGACCGGGTTCCCATATCTCTGTGGTGAAACAGGGACGAATGTAATGAACGCAAGGTTGCTTCCATCTCTTGAAGTACTTCTTACTTTAGTTAACGCACTCTTCTAACCTTCTCTCGACAGATCCGAATGGCATCTTCACTTCTGCTCTCACAGGTGAAGATGTCGTCTATCATGCTTTAGCTAAACATCTTTATTTCTTTAGCTCAGATTAAGTTACTTGTTTAATTCATATTAATCATCAAGGGATTAAGAAAACATCATGGAGAAAATTATTTATGGAGGAACAGAAATAGACAGAGAAGTGTAAATGGAAATGATCGAGACATTCAATAATACTATTTAGCGTCTGATACATGGTTGTGAATGAAGAGATTAAGAAGATGAAATACAATTGAAGAATGAGAGTTAGAAACAAATACAAATAAGCACCAATGTTTTGGCACAAATCTGGAATGGAGAATCGCTTGCCGATGTTGATGAATTGAATGGAAGGATGAGCTTCCCTCTCAGGCTTGCTCAACTGGTAGAAGGGATCTAAGTACAGGGCTTCTCAGCGGGGATTTGGCAGGATCGCACTGAGGATCACCTCTCGGCTTTGTCTCTTCTCTTCCCAGATTTCCTCCGATCAACACTCAAATTAGCTCTCTCTCAATAGCCTCGTAACAATTACACCGTATCAAGTATATCTTTCAGTGAATTCTTTAAGGGTATTTATAGGCTGTAGGCTTTGACTCTCTGACTTATGGTCCCCACTTTATTGTTATGGAAATTCCGAAAATAGTAGAATAAATATTCCTTCTGTTATGCAATCAATCCGTCGAATATGCACAACTGTTAGTTGTACACGTGTCACAATCCTCCGTGATTGCGCTGCTCATTTTCATCTTCTATCGTGTGAACGCATGCGGTGTTGTTTTTATTACCGCATGCGGTTGAAGTTCAGCTTTGGATCGATTGTCGCATTGCGCCGTCATTGCGTTGATCATCTCTTCATTCCTGAATGATGGGCGCAATGTTACGTAGATGCATTAATCTTTCTCTCTTGAGCCATGAGCGCATACGGTGACTTGGTTTCCTGCAAAACAGACTTAAAATATCCGTTTCTTCCATCTTAATGGTCTTAGTGGGTGTATTTGCGATAATTTGTAATTATTGCGTTCCTTAGCTAATTTTCATACAATTGACACAACTTTACTCTCTTTTGGCCGCAATATCTAGATAAGGCAGTATAAATAACTTGTATTTCTACAAGTTATCAATAATGTTATTTGATTATGTGTGCATATAATATGTCATATAGTTTTAAAATCCCACCATAAAAAAGCATGTGACATGCATTTGTTATATGTTATAAGTGTTATAAAATATATACTATGCTGCATGCTTAGTTTTAAAATAAGTGTTTTATTAAAGCATGTTTGATTGAAGGAAGCATGTTATAGATGAATGCTCTAGGGTTATAATTGTTATAAAATAACCTAGACTTCTAAAATCTATAACAAAGATAAGATGCATGCTCATTTATGGTTAACCACCGAGCAATCCCTATTTTCATAGAAAATAGGTCGATATCTTGTAAAACCGAAGTGACAAGAAAACTCACCCGACAAGATCTTGAAAAAAGTCAGATCAGATGACTAAGATTGAACGTCTTTAAGTTGACGGTTCATGGAACACCTACTACCTGGAGATCGAGCCGGCGTCTGAGTTAGGTTATATCGATTTTATGAGCATGTGTGTGCGGTGTGAGTTAATAAAATTTGTTTATCACCTAGAGATCATAGGTTAAAAATCCAGTATAAAAGTTATACTCAGATGAATCACCTAGACTCTAGATATGTTTAGTTAGCCGAAATGTATCGCTAAGTATTTTATACCCTAACCGTCTAGAACACTTCAGCTGGAGAGAAGTAATGTACTTTTAGCTCTAGCGTCCCTAAGAGTTCACACCGTGAGATTCATGCTTGGCTTTGGGCCGCCCTGGGAGCGGACTTCTTTCAGAGAGTGTTTGCATGAGTCAATACCAAGGTGAATAGGGGAAGTTGTTCATAGTAAGTGGGAGAAGGAAAAGTGTCAACACATCCTACGGTCTCTTCCATTAGGTCGCACCGTGAGATTCCTATAATGCACATGCATGTCGGTCCTAGAGCGACCTTACCAATCGGAGGGTTGTATTATAGGATTTGGAACTCCGCAAACTCTATAAATTGATAGGGTCTCTCAGGTCCGTTTTCATTCTTGTCTTTTCAACTTCGGGAGCATAATGATTCCGATCTTTAAGGTCTGAAAATGGAAGGTCACAATTACGAGAATTACTATGTGTTAGTAAATTCTTGACCAAAGTAGCAATAACTGAGTTATTATAGGAATAAAAGTTATTCTGGTGATAGTATCTAGTCAAGATAGTCTTGGTTCAACAGAGGAATAGTGATCACCCCTCGGTGAAGCTTATTCTAAACCATTGAAATATCATTGCAAAATATAATAATGAAGGGTACATTATTAGTTTTTTTTTGCTAAACTTGATTGGATTTAAAAGATTAATGTTTTTTTACTAAAAAGGATATGTTTTTCCTTTCAGCATGACTAGCTCTTTAGTTCAACTATTAGCTTCTGAAAAACTTAACGGCGACAACTATTCAACATGGAAAACAAATCTGAATTCAACACTAGTAATAGATGACCTAAGATTTGTCTTAATTGAGGAATGTCCTCAAGCCCCTGCCTCGAAAGAAGCACGAGGTAAATATGATTTACTAGTTGCTAAAACATGTTTAGTGCAGTATGATACCTCAACCTGGATATTGGATTCAGAAGCCACTAATCACATTTGCTTCTCTTTTCAGGAAACTAGTTTCTGGAAAAATCTTGAAGAAGGCGAGATCACCCTCAAGGTTGGAACAGGGGAGGTCATCTTGGCCGAAGCAGTGGGAGACTTGAAGTTGTTTTTCAACAATAGATATATCATACTTAAAGATGTTTTGTATGCTCCTAAAATGAGACGGAATTTAATATTTATCAAATGTATACTGGAACAAATGTATAAAATATCTTTTAAAGTTAATGAAGCGTTCATTTTCAGAAAAAGGTATTCAAATTTGTTCTCCTATACTTGAAAACAACTTATATAAGTTAAGACCAACTAAAGAAAATTTTGTCTTAAATACTGAGATGTTTAGAACAGCCGAAACTCAGAATAAAAGACAAAAAGTTTCTTCTAATGCCTATCTATGGCACCTAAGACTTAACCACATAAATCTCAAAAGGATTGAGAGATTGGTTAAGAATGGACTCCTAAATCAGTTAGAAGACAATTCTTTACCTCCATGTGAGTTTTGTCTTGAGGGAAAAATGACTAAGAGATCTTTTACTGGAAAAGGTCTCAGAGCCACAATACCCTTAGAGCTCGTACATTCGGACTTCTGTGGACCGATGAATGTCAAAGCTCGAGGTGGGTATGAATATTTCATCAGCTTTATTGATGATTATTCAAGGTATGGTCATATTTACCTAATGCATCATAAGTCTAATTTTTTTTTTTTTTTTTTTTTGAAAGTTCAAAAGAATATAAGGCTGAGGTTGAGAAAACCAGTTAGGTAAAACAATTAAGACACTATTGATCAGATCGAGGTGGGAGTACATGGACTTAAGATTCCAGGACTATATGATAGAACACGGAATCAGGACACAACTCTCTGACACCTAATATGCCCAGCAGAACTATATGAAAGAAGAAACAGTACCATGTTGGACATGGTTCGCTCAATGATGAGCTTTGCTAAGTTACCTGATTCCTTTTGGGGACATGCATTAGAGACTGCTGTCTATATTGTGAATAATGTTCCCTCTAAAAGTGTTTTAGAAACACCTTATGACCTATGGAAAGGGTGTAAAGACAATTTTATGTCACTTTAGGATTTGAGGGATGCCCAACACACGTGTTGGTGCAAAATCCTAAAAAATTGGAATGTCGTTCAAAACTATGCCTATTTTAGGTTATCAAAAGAAACAAAATGTGGTCTATTTTACGATCCTATAGAATAAGGTATTTGTATCGAAAATGCCACATTCTTAGAGGAAGAACACATAAGAAGTCATCAACCTCGCAGTAGACTAGTATTGAATGAAATTTCCAAAAACGGTACAAAATAGAGCTAGTTCATCTACTAAAGTAGTAGATAAAACTAGTACATATGGTCAGTCACATCTTCTCAAGAGTTGAGAATGCCTCGATGTAGTGGGAGGGTTGTTCACATCTTGACCGTTCTTGGATAAACAGAAACACAAGTCGTCATACCTGATGATGGCATAGAGGTCCATCGACCAATAAACATGCAATAAAGTTGTGGACCGTGATTAGTGGGTCAAAGCCATGGACCTCGAAATGGAGTCTATGTACTTCAATTCTGTCTGAAAACTTGTAGATCAACCAAATGATGTAAAACCAATTGGTTGTAAGTGGATCTACAAGAGAAAACGAGACCAAGCCGGGTAAAGTACAACTTTTAAGGGTCGACTTGTGACAAAGGGTTATACCCAAAGAAAGGGAGTGGACTATGAAGAAACTTTCTCTCCCGTTGCCATGCTTAAGTCGATTAGAATACTCTTATCCATTGCCACCTTTTATGACTATGAAATTTGGCAGATGAATGTCAAATAGCTTTTCTAAACGGTGATCTTGAGAGAGTATCTATCTGCTTCAACCAGAGGGGTTTATTGCACAGGGTCAAGAACAAAAGGTTGTAAGCTTCAAAAATCCATTTATGGGTTGAAACAAGCTTCTAGATCTTGGAATATAAGATTTGATACTGCAATCAAATCTTATGGCTTTGTACAGAATGTTGTGAGCTTGTGTTTTACAAGAAGATCGTCTTTACTATAGTGTTCTTAGTTTTATATGTTGATGATATTCTACTCATTGGGAATGAAGTAGGTTACCTAACTGACATCAAGAACTGGCTAGCAATGCAGTTCCAAATGAAAGATTTAGGAAATGCACAGTATGTTCTTGGGATTCAGATTATTCGGAACTGCAAGAACAAACACTAGCCATGTCCTCAAGCAACTTATATAGACAAAATGTTGTCTAGGTATAAGATGCAGAATTCGAAAAGAGGTCTTTACCTTACAGATATGGAATACATTTGTCAAAGGATCAATGTCCTAAGACACCTCAAGAGGTTGAGGATGAGATGCATTCCTATGATTCGCGCAGTAGGAGCCTAATGTATGCAATGTTATGTACTAGACCTGACATATGCTATGCAGTAGGGATAGTCAATAGGTATCAGTCCAATCCTGGATATGATCATTGGACTACCATTAAGAATATCCTTAAGTATTAGAAGAAGAGGAACTACATGCTCGGTGTATGGTACTAAGGATTTGATCCTTACTGGATACACTGACTCTGATTTTCAAAATGATAAAGATGCTAGAAAGTCTACCTCTGGATTAGTGTTCACTCTTAACGAGGAGCATTAAGTGTGGAAGGGTAAAACAAACCTATATAGCTGACTCCACAATGGAAGCTGAATACGTAGCTGCTTGCAAAGCAGCAAAGGAAGCAGTAAGTTGGATGAAAGGAATGATGTCTAAATATGCACTCAAGTGCTTACGAAAAAGAGAATTTCTATGCGATACTACGTCTAAATACTTGTGTTGTTAATGATATGCTCGTAGTATGCGATGGAGTAATGCATGTCACAAATTTCCTTGCATGAAACCAAATATAATTCCAATGCAAGTTTCTCAGAATAATCCGAGGTCACAGGGATTGTTTTCGTTAATGCATTACTTTTATGATACATGCGACCGGTTTAACAATGAATAAAGAATTAGGTTTGTACAGGAATATAAATTGCGATGAAATAAATTGCGTTGATAAAATAAAATCCTAATCTAATATGATACAAGATACAAGACACATGATACATGATATTGAGGTCGAGACACTGTGAAGTTGTACAAAGAATCAATGTATGTGATGGCAAGTCTTTATGGATGAAGCAAGAGAAGAGAAAGAGTAAATAGTAAAAACATCGCAAGTTTGTCAATTGCGTTAAAGATGCAAACTAAGGTTCCGCTTTCCCTTGGCGTACACCTCTCGTGATTGGCCGCGTTCCCATATCTCTATGGTGAAACAGGGATGAATGTGATGAACGCAAGGTCGTTTCCATCTCTAGAAATACTTCTTGCCTTAGTTAACGCACATTCCAACCTTCTCTCGATAGGCGGAGTAACATCTTCACTTCTGCTCTCACAGGTGAAGATGTTGTCGAGCATGCTTTAACTAAACTTACCATGCAAATTAACTTACTCACTTAATTCTTGCCATTTACCTAGGGAATTAGGAAAACATCATGGAGAAAATAGATTATGGATGAACGAAAAAGACAGAGAGATGACAATGGTAATTATCATAACATTTAATACTAAGATTAAGCGTCTGATACATGGTGTGAATGAAATATTAAGGAAGATGAATACAAATGATGAAATAGAGATTAGAAAAAAATACAGAAAGAGTGTCAACGTCTTGATACAGATTTCAGATGGAGTTTGTGCTTGCCGACGTGTGGAAGTAATGGAGAGGAAAGCTTCCCTCTCAAGCTTGCTTTCTCGGTAGAATTGACCTTCGCACAGAGCTTCAGCTACGGGAATTTTGGAAAGGGTTCTCTGCTCGGAGACTCACCTCGGCCTTGTCTCATGGTTCGCCTGGATCTACTCTGGACAGTCGCTTCAGACCAGTCTCTCTCTCAGAATCAGTTATATGCACGTCTCTATGTATTCATGTATGTTTTTTCAGTAAATTTTCAGAAGCTATTTATAGGTGAGGCTTGGCTCTTTGAATATATGTCCCACTAGAAGAAATTCCGGGCTTTTAATGTCGGTTTTAAACGACATTAAAGATAGTGGTTATAAAGCCCTATAAATGTCGGTTGCCTTTAATGTTGGTTTTTAACCGACATTAAAGGGCTTCAATAACACAGCCTTCAATGTCGGTTGCAACTAAACCAATATTAAAGACCCTTCAATGAAATTTCCCAACCGACATTAAAGCCTCTATTGTTATACTCATTATTAACTTGTCTAATTTAAACTTGTGAAGGAGAGATTTTAGTATTTGATATTTACGCAGAAATAACTCCATCTTCTCCCCAAGTTCCGAGTCTACTTTTTCTTTGAAGTTTGACAACCTATCTACCTCGAGGAAAGTCATCAAGCAAATATAACAATTATTTGTGCAGTTGACCTATGGAGGTAGTTTGACATTTAGCCATCATGTAAAAGCCATAGAGTTAGAAAATCCATGACCAATGAAATAAAAAAGAAGAGCAACTTGCTCAAGAAAGGGCTTGTTTCGATCACCAAACAAGAAACTATACCAAAAACACTTCATAAAAGGAGCCAATTTTGCATGAAAAGTAGCCAAAGGTTGAGTAATGTAGAGCTACAACAATTTAAAGGGCTTTCTTTTATGACCAAAATTGAGGTGAATCCACATAACCTGTAACTTCTAATACCTCTATGTAATTGACATGAAATAGATTTTGTTTATGCTGCAACTAGAAAGAAAGATGAAACTTCTCTAGTCAAAACATAATAACTCTAACTTATAAAGCAACAGTGGAAATGGGACAAATCACAGCATAAGAAAGTCCACAACTTTTTAATCCAAAGGAGCAGGTAAGGTAAACCTGAGGCTAGCAAAAAGTATTTGTAAAGATAATCTACAAAGCGATGAGAACAAGTTAATGTTCTTGCCTCTTAACAAATTCTTTCAAAGCAGAATCTGTCCCAAAAGAAAATTGTCGCTTCTGCACCTTGATATCAATTTGTCAAATTGCATAAACTAACCATAGCAGTGTCTGGTTATAGGCATCTTTGTCAATTTAAGTCAAAAGAAAAGCCTCTGTTGTTATACTCATAGCAGTGTCTGGTTAAAGGCATCTTTGTCTTACCACTGTTGTTCAAAGGATCACAAACAAAAAAGGTTTAAGACAAAGTAAGTGAAAGTGAAATATGATATTAATCAACTAATCGTGTTTATTCGGAATGTGCATAAATGGTACATTCAAGCAAAATTCTTGTAGTGAATGTGTTGGATCTAAAGTTCCCCAAGAAAAAGCATAAAGAGGTTGCGATACCAAGTATTTACTCCTTTGTTGCATCTGCAAAACAAGAAAAAACAATAGTTGAAAAAATGAGGAATCTTCTTTTTCAAGATCTTGAAGAAGAGAAGCTTGGTTACCTAGATATGAGATACGAAACAAGGAAAATTTTCGGCAGCATAATGATGCTACCACAACAAAACCAAAAATTTACCTTGAACCTGTTCAAAGAAACACACTCCCAAAAATATTTCACAACCACTTGTTCTCAACAGAACTATCATAATTCCCAAAAAATGAATATTCAAGAACACATATATCAATAAGCAAATTTAGCTCACAATATACTTCAAACCTCAAAAGTTGTCACAAAGACTACCATAGTGCATAAATAACCCACAAACTACCATAGTGCGACCTACAAACTCGAGCACCTTGAATCAAATCTAAACTACAAATAAATAGTACCCATGAGTCATAAACGGGTGTTACATTCTAATCCAATATGGTCCAGAGAGAAATAAGCACACTATAACTTCTCAAATAGGAATTTTCATATCTTTAGAGTCACTTGAAAACAATTAGAAATTGTGCTTAAAACTGCAAGCATTCAAAAAAATGCACTTACCAGGAACAATTTTCGCCTGAATCCCTTGCTGTTACAAGAAATCCATCTCCTCCCCACCCCTTCCAAACACCTAAAAAATACACAAACAAAAAAGGTTTAAGACAAAGGATTGAAAGTGAAAATGTTATCAGAATTCATATTCAAAAAAAGAATATACCAGCAATAAACAAGACATGTTGCCATACATTGAGAATATACCAGCAATAGACAACTTCATGGCTCACCTAAAGTCCATATCCCTCACAGATTTATGTGCACTTAGTTCATCTAAAATGGGGCGCAAGCTTGGTCACTCCAAGATTCTGAGATGTCCATTTTATAGGTAATTTGATGTCAAAATAAATCCACTGTGTTTTTTAGAAAGACAAGAATAAAAAAGAACCATGAATTCCCTGAACTAGATAACAGATTTGTCCTTACCACCCCACAAGTAGCAAGTTTAGAACCATCAACACTGAAAGTGAGGCAAGTCTGAGGACCGACATCTTGCCTGAGTATTCAAAATTTCAAGTGAATGGAAGTGATTATTTTATCAAAATTTCATGGCCAACACTAAAATATTCAAACTACTATTTTTTTCTTAAAAACTTACATGAGCATAAAATTTATTAAAGTTTGTAAGACTTATAGGATTAGGCAATAAAAGAGTAATAATGGTTTGAGCACATACAACAACCTTAGTATAATTCCACGAAAAGTATGTTGTGAAGAAGCATGGTTCATTTCCTTCAGAGACTTTATATAACGGCACATTAGGAGACAACCCTCTAGAGATGCAGCCATCTCCACATATTTCTGGGGAAAAACGAAAACAACATGAATGAAAATTGAACTTTGAAGTGTACAAAATATAGTTTTCGACTCCTACCTGACCAATTTCCCAAGCATTTTGCTTTTCTTTGGGATCAACGGATTGACCAATCCATATAAACACTTCAGCTTAAGTGTCAAGTATCAAGATATCCTCTGTCAACAGATCATCTTGAGAGAAGGGGTTAATTTCCTCTACCTGCGCATGATAAATATAAGATCATAACACTGCATCTGGTTTAACTTCTTCATTAATAAGAATCAACCATCAAAATGGAAGCAGACAAAATGGAAAGTCAACAATAGTAATAGTTAAATGCTAAATGAGAATTTTTTGTAACTTAAAAAGATAACACATGTCACCTCTAGTGAATGAAAATGCATACAAGTGGGGATCCCTGACAATATCCTGAGATACTTTTTTACTGTAGTAATTTTGTTTTCCTCCCGTGCAAATCAGAAGGTTGAACTCTCTGTTCCTTCCTTTGCATGCTTCAAAGTAGCACTTGGCTGTATTAGGGAGAAAATAACAACTGTGTTAGCAAATATCAGTATACATATACAAAAAGAAGACTAAAGCAAGATATTTTCAAACATTAAAAAACTCCTGGATATTAGAATTTGCACCATTGAACTGAAATATCTTGCCCTTGGAGTCTAAGATGAACACATCATCATGATTTAGTGATGAACGAGCAAAAGGAACCTGGATAGCCAAATGCAAAAATAAACATCAAAACTCCATGTTACTGGAAGAGACACTATTGAATACACAAATTCCTGGAAAGAAAAATTAAGTGTCTGTTTCATTAGAGTGGATGTCTTTTTCTTAGGTTGTCTCCCTTTTCTATGAGCTCTTGATTTTGTATGCCTTTGTGTTCTTTTTTTTTTTTTTAATGAAAATTCAGTTGTTCATTAGAAAATAATTTAAAAAAAAATAATAACAATAACAACAAAAAAAACAAACAAAACAATGACAGACGAAGAATGCACACCTCTGCATGCTTTAAATATTCTGAAACATCTGACTGCTGCATGTGTTTCATGCCTTCAGCAGCATAAAACTCAGAAGTGTATTCAAGGAGTGGCTTTTCAAAGCTTTCTGATTATATTCCTAGTGCGGTAAACATCTTCAAAAGGTGGTTGAGGAGAGTCCGATTAATTGCTTCACCTAGCCTAAAAGACCAATGAAAAATCCATGTTAATCAAATATTTTACATAATAAATAAATAAGATTCTTTTAATATGGAATAATCCAACAAATAAACCGATTTACAACAATAACAAAAAAATCAAAACAAATTTCAGCCATCAGCAAAATTGGCCTGTGTAGTTTTATGAAATTCTGAAATTCTTATACACGGTGGAAAAGAGCAAATTACAAAATTCCAATATAAACCAACCTACACATACAGACATGTAATGCCTCGTTTGGATTGCAGGCCATTAAGGGAGACAACCTATGAAATATTTTCTTATAATGAGAGAGTGTGTGTGTTTATGAGCCTTGAGATGCACTTGTAAAAGTTGGGAAACATTGATAACTACATTAAAAGATCAAAACCATTTCTGATAAAGCACAGAAGTTCTCAGTAATATCTTATACCCAAAATCAGCAAAGTTACAAATACCAAAATGCTACATCTTGTTCTTCTCACCCTAACACAGCCTAAGTTGAAACTCCATAGATCATTTCAAGCTACTTTTATTCAATAATCATAGTTGGAACAAAATAAATAGATATGATATTCAAATATGGATCATAATCAAGCTTCTATGTCCTATGGAAAAAGGGAAAAGCTTTGATATTCCGGAACTCAGCGCCAAATATTCGAATCAACAAAAATGGCAAAGGACAAAATACAAAGAAGAGGAAATATGGAATAGAAATACCATAGGATTTTTAAGCTGCAGAAGTTTTCTGATTTGGCTTGAACACATACTTGATCAGGGAGTCCTTGATGGATAAGAGTTCAGGGAATTTGTTATTCAACTTGGTCGCATCGAGCTCATTGTTGCTCCGTGGGCAACGATCACTTTGGCTTGCTCTTCTAGATCTAGGCGACTGATGAAACGCAGACGATTGGGTGCGGCAGCATGGGTTGCACGAAAAGGGACGGCGTGTGTCGAGCAAGAACGACAAACGGAAGCGAGCGGGAACGGCGAGCGGCGACAACCGATGATGGGGAAAATAGGGTTTAGAAAAGGAATAGATAGGGAAGTCTGGGAATGAAAGGAAAAAGAAAATTGGGGGGGGGGGGGGGGGAAGCGGGAAATGAAAAAAATGGGGGGAATGGGTTTTGTTCTTTTTTTAAAAAAAAAAAAAAAAAGAAAGAAAAGTGGATCTTTAATGTCGGTTTTAAATCGACATTACAGGTATACCTACAATGTCGGTTTAAAACCGACATTAAAGATCTGTTTTTTAAAAAGAAACAAAACTGACATTATACATCTGGTTTCACTTTTTCCAACCGACATTAAGCCCTAAATTCTTGTAGTGTCCCCACTGTATGGTTATAGTAGTTTCTGAAATGGCGGAGTAAATATTCCTTATGTTATGCAATCAATCCGTCAGAAATGCACAACCGAAAGTTGTACATTTGTCAAAATTTTCCGCAAATGCGTTACTCTGTACATCTTTGATCTATCACCACATGCAGTGTTATTTTTTATTACCACATGCAGTTGAAATTTCATTGATCGCTAGAGCTCTTGATCGATTGTCGCATGCACCGTCACTGCATTGATTATCTCTTCGTTCTTGATTGATGGGTGCAATGCGACAAGATGCATTGTTTATTTTATCTTTGAGCCATGAACGCATGCGGTGACTAATTTCCTACAAAACTGGAACATTCTATTCTACCATCGCAATGGTGTTAATGGGTGTATTGACGACATTTTATAATTTTTGCATTTCTTAGCCAATTTCTATACTATCGACGCAACTTTTCTTTCTTTTTACCACAATATCTAAATAAAACAGTATAAATAACTTATATTTCTACAAGTTATCACACCCCCAAATTTAGATATATGCTTGTCCTCAAGCATATCTTCAACTAAGGCAATATTGCTCAATTTCTATCCTTACTTTGCGTTGATTGGTTGCTCAGAATGCTCCACCTAGGAAACATTACTTAACAACGCAATTTCTTTCTAACCTTGATAATTCATAAACATGCTCTACTTTATTCTTTTATACAACAAATCACTACTCAAAAATTCCTTTCTTGTTTTGAAAAGAATGTTTACCTCTTCATGCAAAAACAATTTGGTGAGTCTGTATGCAGTGGTCTAGTTTGCGTCGTTTTATTAGAGACTGTTGATCATGGTTACACCCTTCGTTTTGGCTTGTTCCCCCAGGTGTCATGGGAACATCCAACTACGGTTGTGTGCTAATCTCAACTTCAACTCTTGATTTTCAGCTAAGTTTAACTTTTGCTGGTCAGAGGAGTTATCTCTTATATTCTTTTATTTTCCTCTCATTTTTTTTCTCTTTTCATTTTGCGTCGTTCTTGGAAACCCACCTTCGTTTTGGCTTGCTCCCATGGGTGTCATGCGAACAGTCAACTACGAGCAGGTCCCTTTCACGACTTAACTCTTATCAGGTTGGGATTGTTTTACAATTTTTCTTGTGCTGAAATTGGAGTTTGTATGAAATTTTTTTTCATAACAATGAATGCATTTTCTAATGACCGCATCCAAACTTGGTCGCATCTGCTCAGACCTTCCCCACCCCCAAATTTATAGATGCGCAAGGTTCTCATTGCGTTGTTTTGGACAGAATAGACAAACACTTAGTCAAAATTTTGAAAAGAAGGTTTGACCAGAGTCTTGAAGGATAAAAGGTAAAGCAGTGTTATTGTTACGAATTATCTAAGTGTTAGTCAGAAAATACAAAGTGTGAGAAATGTTTCTAAGGGTATGCATATAACTCATCATGGCAGCGCAATGAATAACGCAAAATATAAGATAAAGAACATTGCAATGATTGACAAAGGATGATAAATAAGAGGCTAATGCATACGGAAAGAATTGTTACTCAATTGTATTAAAAATTAACCAAGTATACAAAGAATTACAAATAACGCAATACAAAATTTGTGCATGTACAAAGAATCATGGAATAGCTTCTATACATAGAAATAATGAATGAAATAAAAATAAAAGAATGATCGCAAAAGAATTTCTAGATTTATTGAGGAGGAGGTTCAGGAGGAGGATTTTGTGGAGGAACACGAGGAGCTTCTTCAAAGTGCAAATGTTACTGTAAGTGCGGAGGCACCATGGGACCATGGAGATAGGCTATCAAGAAGTTGAAGTACTCATGGTTGCGCTCTGCTACTTGTCTTTGGTTCAGGTGGATCGTATAGATATTGTGTTGAATGTTGATCAAAACCTGCCTTGTCATCGCAACACTGTGTTGCAACTCTTCTTATCGCTCGTGTACCTCCGTTATTTGCTGGCAGAAATTATCATGTTGATGAGAAAGAAGAGAACGCATATCAACAAGTTTAGTAGCTAGGGTGGCAATGGTGGGCTGCGCCTGTGATCTTTCACCATCAATATTTTAGGGTTGGGCAGAAGTGCCTTCACCTAAATCACGTGGAGGGGAAAATTGGTGAAATTGCGGTGAAGATGAAGGGGAGGATGGAGCTACTTGATATACGTTGGGTGAAGCAAGAGCAAGGAGAAGGTTGGTGAAATGTTCGAGGAGTGGGGAGAGGGGTTCTGTAGCAAGGAGGCTTGAATGATCAAAGGCAAAGGGTCCAAGGGTTCTTGATCTTGCGGTGATGGCTATTGTACTTTTTCCTTTCCTTTGTCAACCTTGCTCTATTTCTTGGGCTTTGGTTGTTGCGGCGCATTTAAATCGATCATGGGCGTTTTAGGTGGAAGTTCGGGGAAATTTGGGGAATCTTTGAGAAGCATTCTCAAAATCTTGACGTTAATGAGACCATGTACTTCTAGCATTGGTTCTTCTTCAATACCCACACCTAATTAGAGGCATAAGCTTGAGACTGTCCAAGGAAAGAAATACTGGCCTCTTATATGCCCCACAAAACCTCGAATCTGCCTTTCGATCAACTGGCCCACATCTATTAGAATGTCGCGTGCGATGCAGTATGCGGCCATGACTCTATCCCTCGAAACTGTTTTGTCATGAGAAGTTGGGATGAGTCGTCATTTCACCAAATACACCCAAAGTCGCGCCTCTGGAAGCAGTTTATTGGACGCAAGAGTTATGATGCCTTTTAAGGAGACCGACCACTGAGTGTCCGGTTGTGTTAATATCTTCAGCGCATTTTCCATTTGTTGCTATGTGGGATCATCAATGATTTTATTACCCGGTGCCTCTAGGATGCCCTTCATTTGATATAACTCATTGATGTCCTTTGCACTGAAAGGCACTACCACTCCTTTCATGATCACCGCATCTTTAATGCCACGAAGTCGTCCATTATAGAAAGCTCGCACTACCGTTGGGATTACAATGGATGGGCACTGGCAAAATGTTTCCCACCCATGCTCTAATACAACACTTGTGATCAAATCCGGTAGTGGCGTTGGCGCAGGGAAGAACCCCATTTCCATCATCATATCATCATTCTCTTTCTTCTTTGATGGGAGTCCTTTGGCCAACGCAGGCTCACTGCTTTCCGCTATCGCTTTGCCCTTTTCTTTTGTCAGTGCAAGGCGAGATCTTTGTTTTTGTTTCCTTTCCCTTTCCTTGCATTGTTCTTCCTTCTCCCACTCTGCAATTTCTTTGCTCTTCTTTTCTCTTATGCGCTGAACATTTGCTTTGCGCTTCTTCTCCTTCTCTTCATTCTTCTTCTTTTCTTCCTCCTCTTCTTCTCTCATTTCTCTTTCGAATTGCTTCGAGGCCAGCAAAATGCGCTATTCTTCCTCGAGCCTTATTCTTTCCTCTTCTGCCGAGATTGTGTTGTTGCGGTGCACTTCTTCATCCTATAATTTTCTTCTTAAATCGCCTTCTGCGATGATTTGTTGTGCCCGCAACATCTTCTCTTGTTTTTCTTCCTCCTTTCTTCTTATATTCTCCTTCTCTTCTAATGCACTTTGTAAAAATTATGGGTTGACTGTTGACCCTTGCGGCACATTCTCCTTGCGACGCCGCATAAGGGGGGTGATGTCTGAATCTTCTCCATCATCAGTTGCAACCGTTCTTATTTTCGTTGTTTCCTCTTCAGGTTGCGCTGATTCTTTTTGTTGCGCTGACACCCTCTCATCCACCCTTGCGGTGGTGGATTCTCCGTCAACTTCTAGGCTCTCAGCCCTCTTTCTCTTCTCTTCCTTCTTCTTTAGGTGCTCCTCTTCTCGCCTGCGTTCCCTCCTCTCACTCGTTTTTCTTTCTTTCTTCTCCTTCCTTGGTCAGGCTTCTTCATCACCTTCTCCCCTCTTCTCCTTGATCTTCTTCTTCTTCTCCTCCTTAGCCATTTCAGGCTGCTTCTCTACCACCGCTTCCTCCAAAGCAACCCTGATGGGTCCCTCATAGGATTCTGTTTGAATAGTTTCCTTAGGATTCGAAACGGCCAGGGCGCTTCTTCTTGAAGCTTCCTCCATCTCCTCCTCCGAAGGTAGTGGCTGATTAACAACCCCCACTTCGAGCAGCCCTTCTTCCTTTTCCATGTTACTCAAAATACTCCCAAACACTTCTCTGTCATCTCTTCTTTTTCTCTCGCTTTCAGAAGACAGTGTTGGGAGTGGGGCACTCTCCGTGCTTTTCCCCTCTCTAATGTGGAATGGTCCGGCTGCTACAGGCTTTCGTTGAGGTTTTTTGGTGATTCGTGGGATGGGTTTTGGTTTGGCGGCAAGACAGCGGCTTGCTACTAGGAAGGCCGCCTCTCTTGTAGTTATTTGGGCTGGTGAGGGTGATGAAGGTAAAAAAGATGAATGGGTAGATTGATCGGTCATAGTTATATTGAGTGAAAAGCTGGGAAAGTTCTTAAGGTTTTAGGAAGGAAGCTCGAAAGTCTGGGTATGCAAAGGCAATTAGGGTTTCTGTTTGCAAAAGACTCAAATAGACGACCTAAGAAGGAGGAGGTTGGAATTTATAGGTTGGGCCTTGATGGGCGCAACACAAACTCTGCGATGGCAGGCCTCGAGGTACTCAAAAAGCCTGCCGCCGCACTCCTCACATTTATGAATTAGCAGAGACGTACTTCCTTTCATCTACGAATTCATCATATCCTTGGAAGCCTAAATGATTGCACTATTCTATTTGCAAAAAGAATTTGTCTTTGGTGTTTTATTCGGATGGGCGCAAGGTTAAGAATCAACGTTATGCTTCCATCAACGCAAATGCATTTTTGCAGAGGACGGGCAACAACGCATGTATCAGTGCAACACACCCCCCGGCTCAATGCATTTCTGGAGGACGGGTGCACTGTATTTCTACTGGCATAACACTACATCAACATAGTCCATTTTCGCTAAGGACGGGCAAAAAATACATACAAGCGCAACACACCCCTCAGCACAATGCAGTTGGATAGGATGGATGCAAAGTGTATCTTGTCATCACAAGATGCACCCATCATCGCAATGCATACCGGATGTTGATTGTTATTATTATTTTTATTATTATTATTCTTTTTTTTCCATCAACGCAAGTCACTAGGACTTTGTGGTATTCATTTTCTTCTTATTAATTGTCACGAGGAATTGAGATCTTACAGCATGTGAATAAACATGAATGTGAATGAATGAATCTTGCAAGCTCACGTTGCCATAAACTTGATGACATAGAAATGGAATGTAGATGGAATGTTATGCTTTGTTATCGTTTATGCACACTACTTCTAAATATGTGTTGTTAATGATAGGCTTGTAGTATGCGATAGACTAATGCGTGTCATAAGTTTCCTTGCGTTGAAACCAAGTATAATTCCAACGCAAGTTTCTCAGAATAATCCGAGGTCGAACACAGGGATTGTTTTCGTTAATACATTACTGTTATGATACATGCGACCGGTTTTTACAATTAACAAAGAATTGGTTTATATAAGAATCTAAAGTGCGATGAAAATAAAGTTGCGTTGATAAAATAAAGTGCGTTAAAAATAAAATCCTAAACTAATATGATACAAGATACAAGGTACATGATACATGATACTGAGTTTGAGATTGACTGTGAAGTTATACAAAGGATCGTGGTATGCGATGGCAAGTCTTTATGGATGAATTAGAAATAGAAAGAATAAATAGTAAAAACATTGCAAGTTGTTTAATTGCGTTAAAGATGCACTAAGGTTCTACTTTCCCTTGGCGTACACCTCTCGGTGATCGGCCGCATTCCCATATCTTTATGGTGAAACAGGGATGAACGTGATGAATGCAAGGTTGCTTCCATCTCTGGAAGTACTTCTCGCTTTAGTTAACGCATTCTTCCAATCCTCTCTTGATAGGCGGAATAACATCTTCACTTCTGCTCTCACAGGTGAAGATGCCGTCGAGCATGCTTTAACTAAACTTAATTATTTTCTTAACACAAATTAATTTACTTGCTTAATTCTTGCTATTTACCAAAGGAATTAGGAAAACATCATGGAGAAAATGGATTATCGATGAGTGGAAATAGACAGAGAGATGACAATGGAAATGATCACAACATTTAATACTAAGATTAAGTGTTCGATACATGATGTGAATGAAATATTAAAAAGATGAATATAAGTGATGAAATAGAGATTAGAAAAAAATTCAGAAAAGTGTCAACGTCTTGACACAGATCTTGGACGGAGGTTTTGCTTGCCGGTGTGTGGTGGAAATGGAGAGGAAAGCTTCCCTCTCAGGCTTGCTCTTCTGGTAGAAATGACCTTCGTACAAAGCTTCTACGGCAAGTATCGGAAGGATTCTTTGCCCGGAGACTCGCCTCTCGGCCTTGGCTCTTGATTATCTCGGATCTACTCTGGAAATCCCTTCAAACAAGTCTCTCTCTCAGATCAGTTTATACACGTCTCTATGTATTCAAGTATATCTTTCAATGAATTTGCAGAAGCTATTTATACATGAAGTTTGGCTCTCTTTGACTTCGTGGTCCCCAATTTATGGTTATGGTAGTTCCTGAAATGGCGGAGTGAATATTCCTTCTGTTACGCAATCAACCCGTCAAAAATGCACAACTGAAAACTGTACATTTGCCAGAATTCTCCGCAAATGCGTTGCTCTTTACATCTTCGATCGATCACCGCACGCGGTGTTATTTTTTATTACCGCATGCGGTTGAAATTGCGTTGATCGCTAAGCTCTTGATCGATTGTCGCATGCACCGTTATTGCGTTGATCATTTCTTCATTCCTGAATGATGGGCGCAATGCGACGTAGATGTGTTGTTTCTTTTATCTTTAAGCCATTAATGCATACGATGATTGATTTCCAACAAAACAAAAATTAAAATACTCTATTCTACCATCACAATGGTGTTAGTGGGTGTATCGACGACATTTTATAATTCTCAAATTTCTTAGCCAATTTCTATACTATCAACGCAACTTTTCTTTCTTTTTGCTGCAATATCTAAATAAAGCAGTATAAATAACTTGTATTTCTGCAAGTTATCATTAATCATTCACTGAAATTAAGAATAGCGCAATTAATACATAAAAGTAAAGGAATTGAAACTGAAATTGACGCAATAAAATTAAATGAAAAGTGAATTCATAACGCAATAAAAGCTAGTTTAAGGAAACAATAAATGACGAAATTCATAAAGCAATAAATGAAGTAATTAAGAAAGCAATTAAACATAGAATTTAGAAATATGGATTGAAAGACAATTTTCCATGATTACCGCAATCCACACGTCTACAGGCGGTCAAGCTTGCCTGCACGATGTCATCAAGGACATTGTTCCTTCTCGTAAGATCCTGGGGCTTCGAAATTACTTGGCAGCATTCAAGGTGTTCTATTGCGAAGTTCGGCTGCCAGTTGCCCAACTTCGATCTCCAAGTTCCTGATTGAAGACGCCTGCGAGTGCATTACAGCATCGTTTTTCTCAATATATTGCTTGAGCAGGGACTCCAATGAATTTCCAAAGGTGGTTGAGGAGGACGGTTGGTTTTGCAGTTGTCTCTGATGACTCTGGTTCTAATTTTGATGAAAAGGTGGAGGATTTCCTCGATTCCCGGAGTTGCTATTCTGATGGTTACTCGGCCCCCCTTGATTGTGATTTCCTCCCCAATCGAAGTTAGGGTGATTCCGCCAACTGGGATTATAAATGTTGCTGTAGGGATTATTTTGGATAGCAAACACTTGTTGCTGGTTTGATGGACACATTTCTACCGCATGACCCCCTCCACATTGGACGCAATTTATTGCGGCCACTTGTGCCAGCGCATTAGGTTGCGCTGAATTTTGAGAGAGGGCACCTTGATTAAATGACCGTTTGGAGAAGAGAGGTTACCGCGGCCATCTGTGCGGCCAAAGTTGTCATTGTATCCATAGGTACAATGGCATTATTGTTTCTTCTTCTCTCGGAGCCTCTTCCTCCATACCCTTCTTCTCTCGGAGCCTCTTCCTCCATATGCGATCAAGGATGACCTTGGCCTCTGTGTAGGTTTTATCCATAAATCCTCCTGCTACAGAGGCATCAGCAACGGCTTGCGCTGATCTATTCAGGCCGTTATAAAATGTTTCCATCAGAATGCAATTGGGTATTATGATATGCAGACAATTCTTCACCAACCTTCTGAACCGCACCCAAGTGGTGCTCAGAGTCTCATTATCCATTTGCTCGAAGTTCAGCACATCCTTTCGTCTTCTTGCATTGACTGTTGGAGGGAAGAACTTCTTCATGAACCATTCCACCAACTGGTCCCAGGACGTTATTTCGTTTGGCTCCAATGAATGAGCCCACCTCTTAGCCTCATCCTTGAATGTATATAGGAAGAGGTAAAGTCTAATACCTTCTGAGGTGACGCCAGGGATGGAGAACGTACTGCACATCTTGACAAAGCTGGTAAGATGGGCATGTAGGTCTTCACCTTATAGACCCCCAAATTGCCCCGTGTTTTGTATCATTTGGAGCATGACCGGTTTTATCTCGAAACGTGCATTCTTCTTAACCACTGGTCGTGAAATTTTGTGCCAGAAGTCATAGAGATTGGACACCGCATAATTCTTCATAGGGATATTGCGGTCAGCAGCGAGAAAAACAGGATCTTACGCTGGCCGATTAACCTCTTGATTTCCTTCGGGTGCCTCGTTATTGTTTTCTGCCATATTGACTCTTCTTCGCCTTGCTCTATTCTGGCATGCCCTTGTGCGAAAATTACGCTCGATCTCTGGGTCAGCTTCGAATTCTAGATCAGTTTCAGTACTCATAAACCGTCAGCCTGTTCTTCGAGTTAAACAGATAGTACAAAGAGATCTGTACCACAAAAGTACTCAACACTAACCGTTACCAATCCTCGGCCAGTGCCATAAACTTGTAACGATAATTTAGTCTTTAAGCATGTGGACAAATATGAATGTGAATGAATGAACAAGTCCATGTCCCCGGCAACGGCGCCATAAACTTGTAACGATGGAAATGGAATGTTACTGCGTTATCGCTTATGCACACTACTGCTAAGTTAATCTCTTTATCTACTCTAACGCATGGCTTGTGGATGAGAGGAATGATGTTCTAAATATGCGCTCAAGTGCTTGCAATAAAGAGAATTTCTATGCGATGCTACGTCTAAATATATGCGTTGTTAATGATATGCTCATAGTATGTGATGGAGTAATGCGTGTCACAAGTTTCCTTGCACTGAAACCAAGTATAATTCCAATGCAAGGTTTTTAGAATAATCCGAGGTCAAACACAGGGATTGTTTTCGTTAATGCGTTACTTTTGTGATACATGCGACCGATTTAACAATGAATAAAGAATTAGGTTTATACAGGAATATAAATTGCGATGAAATAAAATTGCGTTGATAAAATAAAATCCTAATTTAATATGATACAAGATACAAGACACATGATACATGATACTGAGGTCGAGGCTGACTGTGAAGTTGTACAAAGAATCGATATATGCGATGGCAAGTCATTATGGATGAATCAGAAAGAGAAAGAGTAAATAGTAAAAACATCGCAAGTTTGTCAATTGCATTAAAGATGCAACTAAGGCTCTTCTTTCCCTTAGCGTACACCTCTCTATGATTGGCCGCGTTCCCATATCTCTATGGTGAAACAGGGATGACGTGATGATGCAAGGTTGTTTCCATCTCTGGAAATACTTCTTGCTTTAGTTAATGCATTCTTCCAACCTTCTCTCAATAGGCGGAATAACATCTTCACTTCTGCTCTCACAGGTGAAGATGCTGTCGAGCATGCTTTAACTAAACTTACTTATTTCCTTAACGCAAATTAACTTACTCACTTAATTCTTGCCATTTACCCAGGGAATTAGGAAAACATCATGGAGAAAATGAATTATGGATGAACGGAAATAGACAGAGAGATGACAATGGTAATTATCATAACATTTAATACAAAGATTAAGCGTCTGATACATGGTGTGAATGAAAGATTAAGGAAGAGGAATACAAATGATGAAATAGAGATTAGAAACAAATATAGAAAGAGTGTCAACATCTTGACATAGATTCTGGACGGAGGTTATGCTTGTCGGTGTGTGGAAGTAATGGAGAGGAAAGCTTCCCTCTTAGGCTTGCTTTCCCGGTAGAATTGACCTTCGCACAGAGCTTCAGCTATGGGAATTTGGAAGGATTCTCTGCTCGTAGACTCACCTCTCGGCCTTGTCTCGTGGTTCGCTCAGATCTACTATGGATAGTCGCTTCAGAATAGTCTCTCTCAGAATCAGTATATGCACGTCTCTATGTATTCATGTATGTTTTTCAGTGAATTTGCAGAAGCTATTTATAGGTAAGGCTTGGCTCTTTGAATGTGTGGTCCCCACTGTATGGTTATGGTAGTTTCTTAAATGGCAGAGTGAATATTCCTTTTGTTATGCAATCAATCTGTCAGAAATGCACAACTTAAACCTGTACATTTGTCAGAATTTTCCGCAAATGCATTGCTATTTACATCTTCGATCATCACCGCATGCAGTGTTATTTTTTATTACCACATGTAGTTGAAATTTCATTGATTGCTAAAGCTCTTGATTGATTTTCGCATGTGCCGTCATTGCGTTGATTATCTCTTTGTTCTTTATTGATGGGTGCAATGCGACGAGATGCGTTGTTTATTTTATCTTTGAGCCATGAACGCATACGGTGACTGATTTCTTGCAAAACTGAAACATTCTATTCTACCATCACAATGATGTTAGTCAGTGTGTTGACGACATTTTATTATTTTCGCATTTCTTAGCCAATTTCTATACTATCGACGCAACTTTTCTTTCTTTTTACCCGCAATATCTAAATAAAACAGTATAAATAACTTGTATTTCTACAAGTTATCACCTATCACCCTATATTGTGATAATAGTGGCGCAGTTGCAAATTCAAGAGAACCAAGAAGCCACAAGCGCGGCAAGCATATACAACGCAAATACCATATGATCTGGGACATTATGCATCGTGGAGACGTTATAGTGACCCAGATATCTTCTGAGCAAAACATTGCTGATCCTTTTACAAAGGCCCTCACGGCTAAAGTGTTTGAAGGTCACCTACAGAGTCTAGGTCTACGAAGTTTGTAAACTAGGACAAGTGGGAGAACTTTTGAGTATATGCCCTAGTTTATTGTATTCATATGTTTATTGTACTCATATGCTTCTCACTTGAATTCAACATTGTGATACTCCACTAGGAGTTTTAGCCCAAGTGGGAGTTTGTGGGATTTTATATCCTAAAACTCGTAGTTTGTAAATTAATAAACATATTCTGTTTTATTTTTCGATAAAGTTGTTATTGAAATTGTAATCTTGAATCCAATAAACTAAGGTCCTGAGGCTTTAATGTAGTTTGAACTTTATGTAGTGACATAAATGTGGATCAAGTTCAAATATATAGCCAAAATGGTTTATAGTATATGAATAAGGTTGGGCGCCTTATTCTGGGGACACTATGGATGCGGCCCACTTTGTAGTTAGTACAAACGATGTGATTGTGAATAGTTCATATAGAGATATGTGAGGCAGGGCATCCTATGCAATGAGTTTGCATAAGACTAAACCATGAAATAGTCACTTTTTACGTTCCAAATGTCGTTTTATGTATAAATCTGACTATTTCGTTAATTGATTACCTAGGTAACTTAATCTTAATCCTGAGCAAACTATGAACTCTTGTTCACTCGGAATTATCCTTAGATCTGCATAAGTGAGGGCAGCTCAATATCGCTTGCATAATAAGCCTCCCATTTCAGGGGTAAGATCAGGTGGATAGTTGGAAACATAGGGTGCAAGACGGAATCCACTCCTACCCGTTATAGGGACGGTAGATAGGTTGTTCCCTTTAGTACTGAATCCAAGTCTTGAACAAGGGGCCCCACCCTCTTCTTTGCCCGAGAGGGATTCAGTTTATAGGTTGGACCTTAAACCAATTATTCATTAGAGGATCAGTGGTACTTAAGGAACAAGATGTAGTCTTGGGGGTAAAACGATTTTTATGACCCAACCGAGATTACGAACAACCTATGAAGGATTAGCTTACTAATCATGGTTATATCAAATGGATACAAATATATCAATAGTGAGGGGAGTGCAACTATAGGACTATAGTGGAATGACCCGTTAGTTAACGAATGTTGATTAGCTCCGTCTAAAGAGTTTAGCCAGCTAATCTCGGATCGTTGGAGCTTATGATCTATAGGTCCATTAGGTTCCCCTACTAGCTCATATGAATAAACTTAGAACAGTATGATAGAATGATTTGAATTGTTCGAATTAGGTGAAGAGAGAGAAACCGACAAGTATATGTGATATAGTAGCCGATTTTCAGTTTAGAGATATAGCTTTAATATTTAAATGTGATTTAAATATCAAGAATATGAACACGTTCATATTCGGAAGCTCGAAAATAATGGAAATGGTCAAAGATGTAAAAAGTCAAAGAGTTGACTTTTGACTTTGAAACGTCAAACTTTGACCGACCTTATATTCAAATGCGATTTGAATTTTGTGAAAATGAATCCGGATTCATGCTCGGGAGGTCAAAATTAGTCAACCGAAAAAAAATCATAAAAGTCAAAATGTTGACTTTTTGGTCAAAGTTTGACTTTGACAAAATGACTATTTTGCCCTTTGACTATAGTTAGTGTGAAAATTAAAAATTTTGTTGGATAATTCCACTAACAAAATAGTGGGCTAGGTGTTGGCTTATAGTGGAGACATTAAGCCCCCTAAGATAGTGGATTATATGTCACACCCCGCCCCAGACTAACCTCTAAGCCTGAGAAAGGGCGTGACTACAGCAGTTATCAACCCTTTGGCTGACAGTTAATGCCTAATAACTTTTGCGGAATAACTCTGATACCAAAATATAATTTATACACAGCAGAATATCTTTAGGCCAAAAATTTATTAATTCAGAAACATAACATGTTTAGAGTCATTACAACACTAGATTCATAAGCCCCAACCCAAAACCCTAGTCCCTATATGAACAACAGTAACATGTGTACAATATTAACAGTAACCACCTAAACAGACGGGTTACAAATCTCTTTATCCTTTAGTGGCAGACCAGATGTAGAGCTATCTTTAGAGGATTTGACCACCTGTGGGGGGGGGGGGGGAAGGAAAACATTTGAAAACGGGTGAGCTTGCGCCCAATGAGTGACTCAAGAAAGATAATTGATTCTCATGCAAAATCTCAATAAAGAGTTTAACTGAAATATAAACTTCTACAGTACTTGTACTGCAGTATAAATATTTTCCAAGCATGAAACATATAAAGCTATTTTAATCATAAAATAGTAAAACTGTTTCTCAGTTGAGGATAACCCTATTGTGGGTAAAAACAATTCCAACACCAATGGTCAAGAGAGAACCCTTTTGCTCAATCTCTAACTCTACCTACGTGCTCGTGGCCATACTAAGTACCATGATACCTTAGGTACTTCTGTTTAGATACCTTCTCAAACATCCTTCAGTATCTGGTTGGTTTGGTACCTTCTTAAACGTCCTTCAGTACCAATAGATACCTTCTCAAAGTTCTTCAGTATCTAGTTGGGCGGATACCTTCTCAAATGTCTTTCGGTATCGTGTTTTAAGTAAAACTAGTCATAAATAACTTTCTCTCTTTAAAGCATGTAAAGTATAACACATATAAAAACATGGCTTTAAAGGTACTAACGCATGCTGTGTAACGACCCGACCCCCTAGGACTTAGGTAAGGCCGTTACTAAAATGAATGCATGCAAAGAATTTAAAACGACGCTCAGTTATTTGAAATAAATGCTAATTAAAACAAGAGAGAAGTTCAAAAGACATTTAATAAATGCAATTGTTAAAAACAATAGTAGGGTACCCATAAATCATAAAGGTTAATAAGTGCATATGAAAAACAATTCTTAATACTAAATTTCAAACATCAAAACTAAACATTAAGAGAAACATGAAAGGAACTCTAAATCTCATGATGTGGAAGCGTAAAAACTAGTCTCAGTGACACGATCACGAATTCCGCTGCGCCATCGCTGGTGCATCTCTACCCTTACCTGAAACATCAACATAAGAAAGAATGAGTATGAAATACTCAGTAAGTAACCCCTCTACTGGGGTCAGGCTAGGCGTCTATGTCCTCTAGATGCCTACCCGTAGTGGAACATATAAACTATTTTGGTCCTCATGAAACACATATATACGTGAAAATCTTATTTCTATCCTAAGGTAATTGAATATGTCCACTACCTCTAGTAAGTCCCGTAGGACCCACAACCTCTGGTGAATCCCAAAGGAAACGCAGTCTCTTACATACGCATGGTTATGCATACACCTCTTTCGTATACACATAACCCACTTAATGTGTACCTCTTTCCTACATATGGTTACGTATACACCTCTTTCGTATACACATAACCCACTGAAGGTGTACCTCTTTCGTACACCTAGTTAAGTATACACCTCTTTCGTATACACCTAACCTACTAAGTATGTACCTCTTTCGTACACCCCAGTACCCTCTAGGTATGTATCACTTTCATACACACCAGCCCTAGTACATCTCTTTCATGTACTGAGTCCTTGGACGTGCATTACTTACAAGCAGTCACATAGTTTGGAAAGGAAAAAAATGGCATCTAACTTCCTATTACATATAACATTCACCTAATCATGAATCCTCTAAAATCTCCTCATCAAGGTCATGTTCATTAACCTCAACATACATAATTAATCTAGTGTTAATGGATCTTCTCTAGTACATCCCTTTCATGCACTAAACTATGTAAACAATCAAGTATTTGAGATTTCATAATATATAATACGGTCTACACATTCTCACAATAAATCGCATAACTATGTGAATCAGCAAATGTCGAATCCTCATTTAACTTTAAGACTTTCCGGTAGGAGTGCTACTTAACTTACATTTAAGGGTCATGCTCAATCATCCTTTTAATATAACTCATAAAATTCTAAATCATACTCATACATTAAAATTCTTCAGACATATTATCACATGCTCCTATATCTTTTCTAAACAATCCATTAAATCTTAGAATAGTCAAAAGTATCCTTGCAACTAGTCTTAAAATCCTCAAAAATAAATCATAAATTTATCGTCAGACACAAAGCCAATTGAAGTAGTAAGATTACTTACCTCAAAATTGAGCCTAAAATTAATTCAAGCAAATGAACTTCTTTCCAACATTCACAAACTTTGAATTAGATCCTCAATACAAAGCTTGGTCAATACTTGCTCTAAAACAATCCAGTCTCCAAAATCTCCACCGAAATAGATTTTAGTTCCAATGATCAGCACCTAAATTCCTTCGGAAAATTCCAATTCCATCTTTAAAATAAACACAAGAGATTTTAGGCCAAGAACTTGTTGAACATTTAATAATTCCAAGAAAAAAATATCCAAACCTTAGTCCGAACAACAAAACTTACCCAAAACCACTAACTCTGACAATAAAGGCGGCCTACGACGATCTGAGGGAGGCACACAAACGGTTGTGGCAATAGAATCGTGGCTGTGAATGTCTGAGGGGCTTGCGGTGTCGTCACATCTGAAAGAGAGAGGGAGAGACGAGCGGCGGAGGGCTCAATGGCTTGTAGGAGAAGGAGCTTCAATCGATGGTGAAACTCCAATGGCAACAACGTCAAGCGAGCGAGCGACTACATGAGGAATGGAGCTAGACAACGGCGTGACTAGACTAGTGTGGGTCGTGCGACTGGGTTGGTCGGCTTGAGGTTCGAGGTGGCGCGCTAGGGAGAGGCTTCGGCCGCAAGATCTAAGGTGTCAATCGGATGGTTAGCTAGACGGCGATGGTCTGGACGAGCGGCTGGACGATTGGTGACAGCAGCGGGAAGGGAAATTTTCAGGGGGGGGGGGGGGGGGGGGGGCAGACGCGATGAAGAAGGAGAAGGGAAATTAGGTTATTTTTTATAAAATAAAAAAAAATAATAATAATAATAAAACTAAAAAGGAAATAAAATAAACTATATTTTATTCTTTTCCTTGTTCCACTTTATATTATTAAATTCCTTTCCTTTCCAAAATGAAATTAATTCCGGCAATTAATTTTCAAATTGAATAATTTCAACGTCAACAATTAAATTCCCGTAATTACACCTGAAGTCCAAAATTCCAAAAATGCCCTCAAATAACAAAATTACTAAAATTATATAAAAAAGTGAAAATTTGGGGTGTTACATGCTGAGTATATTTAACACATATAAATCGCTTTTCAACAATTTCTTACACATGCATGCGTTTAAAACATAACTCATGGTTTTCTTGGAAATCACTTTGTAAAACTAGTTGGCATGAGAATAATCTTCTTTGAAACATGCTTTCTATAACACGTTGTGATCAAACATTTTAAGTAAATGTTTTAGTCAAAACGTTTTAGCCACTCACCTTGATTGCTTAGGAGCTTTTCACTCTTGTAGCTCCCTTTTCTACCTCGGGCTCCCTTTTCAACCCTAGATTCCAGATTCAAGTTATAGCTTAGATTACTCATAGTTCTAAATCTTATTTTGAGATACATCCTTCTACAAAAATATTCTAAAATGTCTCAGGAAGTTTACCCTAAAATTTGAGCTTAGAACCTCTCGCAGTTTAGCCGAAAACACAGAATCTTCAAGACTGGCCCAAGCTTATAGCCTGACCCTTCTGTATTCTTCTCAGTTTCCAGCCCGATCCCTTCGAGCTTTTCCTCTAGCAGCCCTACCCTGAAAACTAGACTTTCAGAGCTTTCATATGGCTGTGTAATCACTCCAAACGCACGAGTAAATTGGGAGAACTCCTCATCCCAATTTGTTGTTGCTTTCCAGACTTCACTATCCAATGCGTCCTCTTTGAAATTCTATGACCAACGTATGGACTTTGGCTCTCACATAAGGTTTGCTCAACTCTCCCACCCTTTTTACGGTATTTCTGAATTTTTATCTAAAAATGAAGTCTTTTGGCGCTATTTATAGGCGTCCAGACCTTCCCCAGAGTTGACACCACCTACTTGGCTGCATGGCCAAGTGTTTCTCCCACACACTACCAACACATCATTTTGATCAGCGCAACCTAAGTGTCTTCCTCCTGTGTAGCCAATGCATCAGCTTCCAATCTGATGCCACCACCTTAAATTCTTAAGGCTTAAGGCTTTCCTCCCAAGAAGACACATGGTTTGATGACGTTTCCCAGGTGATCTCATCCTTTGTATGCGTCCAACTCTTGGATATTCAACGCATAGTCCATACTCAAGGCCTAGCCTAACATCAACGCATAGCAAGCCAATTCACTACCATTACAATTCAACTTAGCCATCGCAATCCAATTAAGCCATCGCAACGAGCTAACCATCACCAATGCATAGGGTGACCACCCATCCTCGACGCATGGCTCACTAGGCAGCATCGCACGACTTGCTTGGCATGGGCGCATGGTGCTGGCCACCGACGCATGGACGTGCTGCACAGGCTAGCCGCTCGACGCATGGGCATGCTGCTTCGATGTATGGGCATGCGATGTATGCTGGCCATCGCTCACTCGCTCGGCCACATGGGCGTGCTTGGCCGCATGGGCTGCGCGCTTGGCTGCATGGCAGGGCACCTCGACACATGGGCATGGCTGCTCGGCAGGGCGCTCAATGCATGGGCGTGGCCGCTCAGCACATGGCAGGGGCATCTGGCCAAGGCTACTCGACTCATTACATGGGCACTGGCCGAGGCTGCTCGACGCATGGGCTGCCTTCCAACGCATGCCTTGCCTACCGTTGTGCCTTCCAACGCGTCATCTCTATTTTCCTTCTTCAGCTGCATGCCCTCACCAACAACCCTTCCAACGCATCAACACCACCCTTCCAACGCTTCAACACACCAATTTCTATACTTAGCCAAATTTCAAAATTTTTCCCCAAAAGTTAAACTTCCAAATTTTCTCTTTTCTTTAAATCTCCACTCTTTTCTCTACCTAACACTAATTTCCACATCAACCTACTCACCACACTAGTCTTAGTAAGGAACATAAAGTAGAGAAATTAGGATTCGGGGTTCAAATTATAGGTGTTGGGTTTTATGGATTTGTTTCATGCAATTGTTGCATGGCTTTTTTCTATAAATTGGGTTTTCAATTATGGATGAAAAACTTTTGGCCATTTTTCCAAAATTGTTTTCAAAATTAGGCTGGAAAAATAAAAAACCCAAATCCAAATTCATTCTTATTTTCCATCTCTTTTCTCTCTCTCGGTTTTCTTCATCCATCAAGTCCCACAATCTGGTTCTGAGTCCAGAGGATAGTAGGTCAACTCTAGTGGTGGTCCAGAAGAGTTCGGGTCGAGATTCAATAAGGAAAAGCATTTTTCGGAAGCTTCAAAGGTTGTATCCTACCCTTTTAATTTACTGTTTTTTCCTCTTTTTTGCATGCTAATTTCCTTTAAATTAAAAGCAATTAAAGTGTAATTAGATCCGTATTCCGCTGTGTATGTCTTGTGTTCCATCAGTTAACGCATATTCTGCACAAAAATACAAAAAACAACAGCTCTAATGCAATGAACGCATGTGACCGCAATATTATGAAAACGATGCTTAATGGACGCACGTTAACATATTTCATCAACGCAATCTAACATTGTTTAAGAACTTAGCACTATGATAACGTGCATTTCTGCCCGTTATCAGTAGTCTGGATCATCTGTAGCATCACCAGCTTCATTTCGAATCGGCTTCCATCGAGGGCAGGCCTCATGATTCCTGGAGAGAAATCATAGAGGTTTGGCGATGCATAGTCCCTAATGGGCCTATTACAATCATTTGCTAGGAGGATTGGATTCACCATGAAGTTGTTTTCGTTTGGTGCTCTGTTTCCAGGCTGCTTCGCCATACCTTCTTTATCTGGCTATTGTTGTTGGCGGTCTCTTAATCTTCGTCTGAACGTCCTCTCAATCTCCGGGTCGTAATTCGACAGAGATTGAGAGTCTACAAAGAAATCAGAAAAATCACCGTTAGCACACTGATTTGCCGAAGTCCCCGGCAATGGCGCCAAAAACTTGATGCGTTATTTTATGATTGTGGAATTATGAATGAAATGCGATGATGAAAATGCATTAAGTACTCAAGTTTTCTCAGTGGAATCCAAGTGTAAACTCCACTGAGTTTCCTGGTAAGTCCAGGGTCGAACTCAAGGACTTGGAAAAACAATATGCGGTGGTAATTTTTCAGAAGACTTTGCGGTAACCAAATAAATCAAGTAGTTGTCGGGAATGTTGTTTGTGGTGATAAAAATAAAAAATGTGGCGGAGTTCGAAAAGAGTTGATAAAATGGAAGATGCGATGAGTATGCAGTGAATAGGTTAAGAAGGGTTTCGGCTAACACTTCCTGGGATGCATTCATACTATGCGATCATGCAACACACATACAATAGTAAACCATCTCTCGATGCGAATGCTATGGCTTCTAATGCTAGAACGCATGCGATATATTCGATAAGTCTATAGGACCTACATATAAGTCTCTATTCTGATTTATTCACTGACAAAATAACACACACACAAATAAGGCGACCACATAATACGTACCTATCTCTAGGATGTATGCAATGCAAGTTGACAAATAGAGCTTATCTCTAAGTCCCTATCTCTTTTTTATGCATATTTAATATTGCTCTCTCGAGTCTAGATTCTAACCTAGCTTTCTCAAGTCTCAGATTCTTTTTTTAGACTCTCTCTCGAGTAGCTCTAAAGAGATGTTAAGCACAGCATAAAACAAGATAATCGCATGCGATGAAGATCCTAGGTCATGTTAGCTTCGTTCTTCTCAACCCATTCGATAAGTTTAGCTACTCATGCGTGCTAAGAGAGTGAACAGATGTAGAATAAGAACTTCCATTGTATAAATATAAAGTTGAAGTACAAAATAACAATGCAAGAAGAGAATAAAGAGCTTGGTAGCAATCTCTTGCTTCCCAGACTTTTACACTGGCTTTTCTACTCGTGTTCAAAAGATAATCACGCTTTCGCGAGAGTCGGCCCGCTCTCTACTTTCTACGCTTCCGGGTTCTCTCTCGAATTGCCCTGAGCGATCTTCCGGCAAAACGATAATTTGGCCCAGTTGTACTTACGAGCATCTGTGAAAGGTCATCGTACTCATGATTGGTTATATCTGATGGACACAGAAATATATCTGTGGTAAGAAGGGTTGAGTTGTTGGTCTTTAGTAGAATGCCTGACAGTTAACGGATGGTGGATCTCATAGCTAAAGAGTTTAGTCAGCTATTCACGGACCGTTGGAGCTTCGAGCCACAGGTCCATTAGGTCCCTTGGGTAGCTTGGATAAAGTCGAGAACCAGTGTTTGGGTTAATTTAAAATGTTCAAATTGACAAGAGAAAGTTCAATTATATATGATATAATTAGTGTGGTTAATTATATATGATATAATTGGCTAAATGTATGAGATACATTATTTTAGAGGAAATTAGATATAAATATGATTTATATCAAGTAGAGGAGAAAATACTATAGTAGATATGTGATATCAAACTATAGGATAAAAATATAATATGATTATATTTCTTAATTAGTTGGTTAATTATATGATATTTAATCCACAATTCACGTTCGGACGTGAGTTAGTGGGGCAACGTCGGTTATTGTAACCGATGAGTTAAAATGAAAATAGTTTTCATTTTGATAAAATTGCCCAAAATATTTCGCAAGCGCGCATTGGAGAATAGAGAACGATCGCTTACATAAAAAAAGAGCCTATACGATAGTCCTTTCGACCTAAACGATCGTCTACCTCACGCCTAAACGATCGCACACTGTCGACTGCACGATCACATAGCTTCTCTAAACGATCGTATAGTGTGCCGATTTAGCTAAACGATCGTATACCTTTTCCTAAAAGATCGTTCAGTAAAACCTACACGATCGTGTAGCTTCTCCTAAACGATAAGCAGTCTGTTATGCGATAGCGTCTTTTTCCCTCCCACTTGCTTATCGCCTACACGATTCATGTTTCCTCCTTCCTCTACCAAATTCATCAAAGACCACCCTTTGGGTTTTCACTCCGAGAATACCCGGGGCTCTTTAGTAGTGGTGTCGTCCCCGTTGCAGTCGTGAGTTTGCGGTTGTTCGTGCTACTATGGACATTTGCGCTGGGCGTTGCTAGATCGCATGGAAGTTTTCCGCTGCTGTGAGTGCCGAAGATTGAAGATTGTCTTCAACTGGTATGGTACTCTTTCCCTTGTTATTTTCTTGTTCAAAGCATGCCGTTAATTAAGATTTCTTTGCATAACCTTATGTTTGAATGTATATTATTGTATTTTGGTCACTGTGAGATCGGAGCGATCCGAACGCGCTCATGGAACTATTAGATATGAGATCCTTCAATGAATATAACTTCCACGAACGTCTGAATGCTCCTCGAACCCAATCGAGTCCAACTCGATACACGAACGAATGTAGAACACCACCACAAGTGTTACCTTGGTATTCTCGGTGTGAGAATCCAGGAGTTGTGGGATCTGTATGATCTTGGATTGAAGAAGATAGAAGGTATGCGATCGAGTAGACGATCAAGTAAGTGGGAGATATGAACACTGTCTATCGCATAGATGATGTACTCGATCGTTTAATAAATGAAACCTATAGCATAGACTTTGCTACTCGATCATGTAGCAACGATCAAAAGAGTAACTATCGTATAGTTAACTCTTAATTGATCGTGTAGACTTCGTCAATGCTATCGCTTAGTAAAAACTCTTTTTACTTGATAGCTTTTTCCATGAGAATTTTCCGAAGGAATTCAACTCTTAATTTTGGAAAACAATTTTTCTTTTATCTCACTGTTACCATAAAACTTCCAATAACCTCTCACTCAATCAGTTATTAGAGAAAAAGATTTAATTATCATATAATTAATATATTATAAATAAATATGAAAACCAACTTATCATACTATATTTATAACCTATAGTTTTAATATTTCATCATATGAAACATATAAACCATAGTTTTTTTTTCTATTTTATGGTACTTAATGTAAATCAATATGAAAACCAACGAACAGCCTCCAAAAACCTCGACCCAGTCGAGTTGAGTTAAACACCTCCACGATGGCTACCTTGGTATTCTCGGTGTGTTAATCCAGAAGTGTGGGCTCTGTGTGGACTTGGTTAGAGGAAGAGACCGGAGGAAGAACAATCGTGTAAACGATTGAGCAAGTGGGAGATAACAAAGGTCTATTGTATAGACGATGCCCAATCGTTTAACAAATGCTCTACGATCGTTTAGCAAAAGCTCCACGATCGTTTAGCTAATGGCCAGTTGAGTGAACTATCGTGTAGTGTCACTCCATAATCGTTTAGTCTTTCTTCAGCTATCGTTAAGTGAATTCTATTCACTTGACAACGATTCCGTGAGTTTTCTTTTTTAGAATGTAAAATCTCAATTAAAGAACTACTAAATTTTGGAAAACATTTTTCCTTTTATCTTACGGGTGCCATGAAGCCACCAATAACCCCCCACTCAATTGGTTGTTAGAAAAAAAGAGATAATCCAATAATTAATATTATTATAGATATATATATGATAACCAACTTATTATATTATATTTATAACCTATAGTTTTAATATTTCATCTCACGAAATATATAAACCATAGTTCTTTTTCTATTTCATGGTACTTAATGTAAATCTCATTTACATTAATCCTCCACTCGACGTATCTCATACATCACCCCAATCATATCATATATAATTGAATTTCCTCTTATCAATTTGAACATTTCAAATCAATACCAAGAACTGATTCTCAACTTGAATCTATTGAGCTACCAACGGGACCTTATGGACTTGTAGCTCGAAGCTCCAACGGTACGTGAATAACTAACTAAACTTTTTCGTCACGGGATCCACCATTCGTTAACTGCCAGGCAATCCACTAAAGATCGATAGTTGAACTCTCCTTACAATAGATATATTATGTGTCCATATCAACCAATCAATAGTGCGATAACCCTTCACAGATCGCTCGTAAGTATAGCTGGTCCAATAGCCATTATGTCGTTGTAGTTACATCTAACTTCTTAAGTACCACTGATCCCTCTAATGAACATAAGCCATAGTCCTACTATGACTAAGTCCTCTCTTCTAAAGAAAAGTTGTGGCCACTATGTTCAAGACTCGAAATCAGCCCTTAAGGGAGCAATCTATCTACTTACCCCTACTTCGGGAAAGGAGTGAATTCCATTTTGTATAATGAGTTCCCAGCTCCCAAATTAGACAAATTCTCAAAAAGGTAGGCATGATCGTGGGATATCTGAGTTGGAAATCTGGCTACTCTCACCCATACTAGCCAATTGTCTTGATCGTGGGATATCATTGAGAAATAGAAATCCGTGTTATCAAAGGATTTTTTGTCATAACCAGAATTTTCCAACAAAATGAATCCATTTAAAAAATGATCATTAATGATGTACCGGAAAATACAACATTTTTGTAATCGATATTACCCATGAATCTCAATGACCAAGAATTGGAAAAATGATTGAGGTCATGTCACCTATGGTCATTTAGGTGAGATGTAAGTCTCAAGTATCAACGACATTATAAATAAAGACGAATCATCTCGTGGTATGGTCATATACAAACTCTTTGTATAGGACACCCCGCTCACATGTCTCCACATGAATGGTCAGGATCTACCATCTGTAGTAGTTTACAACACTTGCAAACCTCTACAAAATGGGTCGTATTTGTAGTGTCACCAGGATCAGGTATCCCTCCTTAATCCTTATACTACAAACCTTTTTAGGTTATCACTTAAGGCATGATCCACTTGTATATCTCATATACATGCTTAAGTTTACATACAATAACCATGGAGCTTTGTTTATTAGATATGAGTAAATGCCAAATAAAATAACTCTTATTTTATTCATAACAATGTGTATAGATTACAAACTATGAGACTCTGGGAGAATTAGGACTATCAATCCCAACAATCTCCCACGTGTTCTATTGCCTCGGGAGACTAATGTACAATACATGATAAAGAAAAGTGCAATACACAATAAACTAGGGCATACTCTATACCCCAGTATCATCTTTCACTTGCCCTAGACAAGATGCCGCATGTCCCGCAGACCCAGACTCTCCAGGTGACCCTCGAACACTTTAGGCTTGAGAGCCTTTGTAAATGGATCAGGAATGTTGTGCTCCGATGTAATCTTCGTGACTATTACATCACCGTGATGCACAATCTCCCTGATCAAGTGGTATTTCCATTCGATATGCTTGCCTAGATGATGACTTTGAGGTTTTTTTAAATTTTCCACAGCCCCGCTGTTATCACAATAAAGAGTGATCGATAAATTCATATTTGGAACAACTTCAAAATCTGTAAGGAATTACCTCAGCCAAACAGCCTCCTTAGCTGCTTCACAAGCAGCTACGTATTCGGCTTTTATAGTGGAGTCTGTGATGCATCCTTGCTTGATGCTTCGCCACACTAGAACCCCTCCATTTAGAATGAACACTAACCTCGATGTCGATTTACAAGAATCTCTATCGGTCTGAAAGTAAGAGTGTGTGTATCCTGTAAGGATTAGATCCTTATCTCCATACATGAGCATGTAGTTGCTCATTTTTCGAAGATACTTGAGGATCGTCTTGACCGCCATCCAATGATCAAATCTTGGATTGGACTGATAACGACTAGCAATCCCTACTGCATAGCAAATGTCGGGTATGGTACAAAACATTGCTTACTATAGCTTCCAACAGCTGAAGCATAGGGAATCCATCTCATCTACTCAACCTCTTGAGGTGTCTTAGGACTTTGACCCTTAGACAAAATGATTCCATGCCTGAAGGGTAATAAACCTCACTTGAAATCCTGCATCATGTACCTGATCAACATTTGATCGATGTACGATGCTTGAGTCAAGGCTAATCTCTTGTTCTTACGATCTCGAATGATTTGGATCCCTAGAACATAATGTGCCTCACCCAAATCTTTCATTTGGAATTGGGCAGCTAGCCACTTTTTAATGTCAGTCAAAAACCCTACATCATTCTCAATTAGTAGGATATCATCCACATACAGAACTAGAAAAGCTACTGAGCTGTTAATGATCTTCTTGTAAACAAAAGGCTCATCAACATTTCAAGCCAAACTATTTGACCGCACTACCAAATCTAATGTTCTATGATCTAGATGTTTGTTTCAGCCCATAAATGGACCTATTAAGCTTGCAAACTCTTTACTCTTTATCATGAACTATGAACCCCTCTGGTTGAGCCATGTAGATGGTCTCCTCAAGATTACCATTAAGAAAGGCAGTCTTGACCTTCATTTGGCATATCTCATAATCATAAAATGTGGCTATGGACAGAAGTATCCTGATAGACTTGAGCATAACAACAGATTAGAAAGTTTCCTCATAGTCCACTCCCTTAACCTGGGTATAACCCTTTGCCACGAGTCTAGTCTTAAAGGTTTGCACATTTCCATCTACACTTCTTTTTTCAATTGTAGATCCACTAACACCCTATAGGTCTGACCCTATCAAGCTGATCCACAAGTTCCAAGACTTGACTGAAGTACATAGACTTCATCTCCTGGTTCATGGCCTTAATCCACTCATCCTTGTCAACATCCTCCATTGCTTGCTTAAAAGACAATGGATCCTCGACCCCATCATTAGAAATGACGTTATGGGCTTCTGTTAAACCCATGTAGTGATCTGATGGGTTCATAACCCTCCCACTACGTCGAGGCAGTCCTCTTGAGCTAGTTGACTAGATGTACTGACCTCAACAACTCTTGTTTATCTGTCAGTTTGTTCAACAACTTTTGTTAAACCCTCAGTAGTCTCAGTCTCACTAGAAATCTCTCGTAAAACAAGCTTACGTCGTGATGATCCATGATGTGGTCTTCTTCCAAGAAGATAGTATTTGTAGAAACAAACACTTTGTTCTCACTCGGATCATAGAAGTATTCACCTTTCGTTTCCCTAGGTAGCCTACAAAGAGGAAAACTTTCAAACACGGTTCAAACTTCTTTAGGTTAATCACAAGAACATCAGACACCCTCAAATCCTAAAGTGGTGTAAACTACCTTTACAGCCTTTTCACAACTCAAAAGGTGTTTCAGAAACACTTTTTTAGGGAACATTGTTCAGAACGTAGCATGCAGTCTCCACTGCAAAATCCTAAAACGAGTCTGGAAGATGAACATAAATCATCATAGATCGAACCATGTCCAACAAGGTTCCGTTTCTCCTTTTTGATACACCATTCTACTGAGGTGTACCTGGGGCCGAGAGTTGAGACACAATCCCATGTTGTATCATATAGTTCTGGAATTGGAGGTCCATATACTCTCTACCATGATCAGATCATAGTGTTTTTATCTTCTTACCTAACAAGTTTTCAACTTCAGCCTTATACTCCTTGAACTTCTTACCTAACAAGGTAAAGATACACATACCTTGAATAATCATCTATGAAAGAGATGAAATATTCATACCCATCTCAAGCCTTAACATTCATCGGACCACAGAGGTCTGAATGTACAAGCTTCAAGGCTTCCTTGGCTCTATAAACTTTTCCAATAAAAGGTTGCTTGGTCATCTTGCCTTCGAGGCATGATTCATACACCGGCAAGGAGTTTTCTTCTAAACTCTTTAGAAGTCCACATTTCACCAATTGCTCAATCCTATTGAGGTTGATGTGACCTAACCTTAGATGCCAAAGATGGGCGTTTTCCTTAGAAGAAACCTTTGGTCTTTTAGTTGTTGTTGTCTTACAAACATTTCGGTATTAAATAAGACTTTTATGACTAACGGCCTTAGTACATCTTTGGTAAGAGGAACTGACGTGATTAGTAGCACCTGAATCAAGGATCCAGGCATAATCATCATTCTCTACCAAACACGTCTCTGTTGGATTTTATGTCCTAAAACTCGTAGTTTGTAAATTAATAAATATATTCTGTTTTGTTTTTCGATAAATTTGTTATTGAAATTGTAATCTTGAATCCAATAAACTAAGGTCCTGAGACTATTTAATGTAGTTTGAACTTTATGTAGTGACATAAAGGTGGATCAAGTTCAAATATATAGCCAAAATGGTCTATAGTATATGAATAAGGTTGGGCACCTTATTCTGGGGATACTATGGATACGGCCCACTTTGTAGTTAGTACAAATGATATGATCCTGAATCATTCATATAGAGATATGTGAATGGGGGCATCTTATGTAAAGAGTTTACATAAGACTGAACCATGAAATAGTCACTTTTTACGTTTTAAATACCGTTTTATGTATAAAACTGACTATTTTGTTAATTGATGACCTAGGTAACTTAATCTTAATCCTGAGCTAACTATGAACTCCTGTTCACTCAGAATTATCCTTAGATCTGCATAGGTGAGGGCAGCTCAATATCGCTGTCATAATAAGCCTCCCATTTCAGCGGTAAGATCGGGTGGATAGTTGGGAACATAGGGTGCAAGACGGAATTCACTCCTACCCGTTATAGGGACAGTAGATAGGTTGTTCCCTTTAGTACTGAATCCAAGTCTTGAACAAGGGGCCCCACCCTCTCCTTGGCTCGAGAGGGATTCGGTTTATAGGTTGGACCTTAAACCAATTATTCATTAGAGGATCAGTGGAACTTAAGGAACAAGATGTAGTCTTGGGGGTAAAACGGTTTTTATGACCCAGCCAAGATTACGAACAACCTGTGAAGAATTAACTTACTAATTATGGTTATATCAAATGGACTATAGTGAGGGGAGTGCAACTACGGGACTTTAGTGGAATGACCCGTTAGTTAATGAATGTTGATTAGCTTCATCTAAAGAGTTTAGCTAGCTAATCTCAAACCGTTGGAGCCCATGATCTATAGGTCCATTAGGTTCCCCTACTAGCTCATATGGAATAAACTTAGAACAGTATGGTAGAATAATTTGAATTGTTCGAATTAGGTAGAGAGAGAGAAAGAAACCGACAAGTAAATGTGATATAGTGGTCGGGTTTTTCAGCTTAGAAATACAGCTTTAATATTTAAATGTGATTTAAATATCAATAATATGAATATGTTCATATTCGGAAGCTCGAAAATAAGGGAAATGGTCAAAGTTGTAAAAAGTCAAAGAGTTGTTTTTTGACTTTGAAAAGTCAAACTTTGACCGACCTTATATTCAAATGTGATTTGAATTTCGAAAAAATGAATGCAGATTCATGCTCGGGAGGTCAAAATTAGTCAACACGGATAAAATCATAAAAAGTCAAAATGTTGACTTTTTTGTCAAAGTTTGACTTTCACCAAATTACTATTTTGCCCTTTGATTATAGTTAGTGGGAAAATCCAAACTTTTGTTGGATAATTCCACTAACAAAATAGTGGGCTAGGTGTTGGCTTATAGTGGAGACATTAAGCCCACTAAGTGAGTGGATTGTAGGTGTTGGGTTTTTTGTGAAGTTTTTTCATGCAATTGTTGCATGCTTTTTCTATAAATTGGGCTTTTCAATTTAGTTAAAAGACTTTTGCCATTTTGAAAATTAGTTTTTTGATATTTGGGCTAGAAAATTATAACTTTGTGAAAAAAAAGGAAACACCCAAACCTACTCAAAATTCCATTCCTTATTTTCATCTCTTTTCTCTCTCTCGGTTCTCTTCATCCACCGAGTCCCACAACTCGGTTCTGAGTCCAGAGGATAGTAGGCTAACTCTAGTGGTGGTCCAAAAGAGTTCGGGTCGAGATTCAACGAGGAGAAGCGGCTTTCGGGAGCTTCAAAGGTAGCATCTCTACACTTTTAATTCACTGTTTTTCCTTCAATTGCATGCTATTTTCCTTTAATTTAGAAGCAATTAGTGTGTAATTAGGTCTCAATTCCACTGCGTATGTCTCGTATTCCATCAGTCTCCAAGACCAATAAATCACATTTACTGTCTTTAGACATCCTCCTCTTTTGGAGAGTAGTGGGATCAGTATCAGAACCTAAATAAGCTCCAAATTCAATGTCAGAGAACACTTCTCGTCGATGAACTTCAATAGAGTCAGCAACACTTGCTTCCTCTTCCTGGAGTTTAACTTGGGAACTGACACTACTGGTATTGCCATCCATCCCTCTGTACTCGAAAAGTAAGAACTTATGTTCAAACAATTCTAGCAATGAGTTCATGATCTCGCGTGCAATGACCATGTTCTCAACCCTTTTGGCCAAAGCATCAGGTATGCTAGCCAATATGTGAAGTCAAGCCAATGAATTATCCTTCATCCATAACTCATATGCATTATGAACACTTCACAGTGCATCAAGGGTCGGGACTTGAGGACATTCCTCAACCATGACAAACTCAAGGTCGTTTACCACGAAATACGTTTTACAAGACTATTTCCACTATATGTAACCGGTCAAATTAGAGGCATTAAATGAGAAAACAAACATGTTGCTGAAAAAAAACACATTGACCTACATTAGGTTTTGATAACTGGTAGAAATAAAAGTTATTACAGCTCAAATAAGTAAAACAATGAGAGAATGTGATGGTAAAATAGGCAATGTCATGTCCGAAAGCGCTAAACTGAAAAGAATTGCGATCGCAAGTACTCATCACATAAAAGCAGTTAATTTACCTATTTTTTGCAGGTACAATGTGATGGCTCACATGAAATTGCGATCCAAAGTCACAATGCGGCAGCGCGCTTGAAGTTGCGATTGTAAGTCATGCGACCGTGAGTAGTTTCTCAAATGATGATCGCATAAAGACCTTGCTTCAAGGCGACAGCATAATAAATCATGATGGGACTTAAAGCTGATAACTGTCGATTCTGAATTTAGTTGACAAGCCGTTAAAAGCCACACTATAGCAAGTACATTGAACTTTCGATGACTTTTAAACGGTGCAACAGAGTAGGGAAATTAATGCCGCCCATCATTGCAATCATTTGTAAGAAAAGCTGCTTCAACTTGAAATCTATAAATACTGAAGGCCACTAGAGAAGGAGCTAGTCAGTGAGTCCATTCACGTACATATTTATACATATACATAGAGGACGAAGAGAGTAAGGAGACAAGGCAAGGCGAGAGAAATTGTTCCCGGACAGATCGAGAGACTGTCGGAAAGCAATACGAAGGAGAGAGGGCCAACCCTTGCGAGAGTAAGAATCCACATTTAGAACAGAGTTGAAATGATAAATAGTAGTGTAAAAGGCCACGGGAAGCAAGATATTGCTTACCGGGCTTGTTATCTCTCAAATCCATTTGTTATTTTGTATTCAACACTTTATTTGCAGAAAATGGAAACTTCATTTCAATCTATGTTCAATCTCTCCATACCATGCATGAGTAGCTAAATTTCTGAATGGGTTGAAAAGTACTTAGCTAGCATGACTTAAGATTTACATTTTATGTGATCATCTTGTCTTATGTATGCATCATTCACCTTTGGACATACTTGAGAAAGTAGTCAAAAGATAGAATCTAGGCTTGAGAGAGTCAGATTATATCGCATAAGCAAGAGTAGAAACTTAGACATAAGTTCTATCTGCTATTTACACATCGCATGCGCCCTAGAAATAGGATTGATGGTATGCGGTCACCTTGTCTTATGTGTGCGTCATTCATCATTTGGACATACTTGAGAGAGTAGTCTAAAGATAGAAGCTAGGCTTGAGAGAGCCGGATTAGATCGCATAAGCAAGAATAGAAACTTAGAAATAAGTTCTATCGACATTTTCGCACATGCATCGCATGCATCCTAGAAATAGAAATTATGACATTCGACATTGAGAAATGTAGTACTGGTATTTGTGTGTAGCATGATCGCATAATTTGTGCACAATCTTAGGAAATGTTAGCTAAACCCCTTCTCACTAAACCCCTTCTTAACTCCTTCATCGCATACATATTGTAACTCTACGCTTTCATCAACTATGCGTTCAACTCCGTCACATAGGAAAAATCTCAATCAAAACACTATCCACTTCACTTATTTACCACCACAATAGAATCAAAGAGTCTGTCGCATATTTACTTAGTAGTCCCTATGTTCGACCCTAGACTTACCAGGAAACAAAGAGGCTTATACTTGGGCCTTATTAGGAAAACTTGCATGATTACCGCACAACACACATCATCGCAAACTCACACCATAACACATCATAATTTTACGCATTAGGTTTTAAACAAATACCCGTTGAAAAAACATACAACATCCAATAAGGTTTAGCAAAACTAACATGAACCCTATGTGACATCTAGTTTCGTAATTATGCTCCAAAGGTTTAGGACAAAAGCCGCCGAAGAGTGGTCAATTTATCCCTCCTCTGAATTGAGACATTCTCAATCAGCCATTTATACCAGAACAACTCTTTCTATTATGATGACTAGCCATCATTGATTTGGTCAAGAAATCATTGACTTACTTAACAATTTCCGTAAGTGTGACCCACCATTTTAGGCCCTAGAGTTTCGCCTTAAGCAGCCAATCCGAAGGAAAAAAAACTGATTTGGGCAAAAACTAAAGTGACTCTATCCATTTCTGGAGTTCATCTTGACATTGACTAACTACACAAAACCCATCCGAAGGGGGACGCTCCCAGGGCGCCAAAAGGGAGTACAAAATGATCTCACGGTGCAAACCAGTGACAGAGATCGTAGGACGTGTTGACACACACCCTTCACCCACTTACTATAAACACTCTCTCCATCCACCTTGATATTGACTCATGAAAACACCATCCAAAAAGGGATGCTCCCAGCGCACCACGAGGCCAAACATGAATCTCACAGTGTGAACATTCAGGGAAAAACGTGAGTGTAATCACTGACATATCAGATACATCTTTTCCTCCCACTAAGTATTTTATAACCTAAGGTTTAGTTTACTTAGAAAAAACACGGCTAAGAGTTTTAACTAAGTGACTTTTTAGGTTTGTCCAAGAGTAACTTTTACCTTGGATAATTAAACAACTTTTGATCTTCATCCATTAAAGAGTAACTTTTACCTTGGATAGTTAAACAACTTTTGATCATCATCCATTAAACTCTTTAACGGAGTCTTTGACCAATTATCACATGCTTGCAGAAAATCTATCTAATTCACCTTTCCAGGTAAGTTCCCAGGTAGAGGTATTCTGTTTCCGTCAACTTAAGTACCCCAGCCTAGACAGAACCCCCCTTAGGCAAAAGGTCCCTTATAAATAGATTTAATACAAATTTAATATTTTATACCAATCAATTTAATCCTATTAAATCGATTTAAAAAGATTAAACTAGGTTGCTAATCCCATTAGAATCTTGAACTTAGGTCTATCTCAATCCAATTTTAAAACCCTTTTAAAACATGAGTTCGCCTAAGTTCGCATGCAACTCTTTCTTATCGTTTTTTGTTCTAATTTATATTATAATGCTTATAACATAAACAACCAAAACCATTCACAACACAAAGCAAACGCATGAAAGGCATTCATAATGCTTATAAATAGCCTAAGTGTCATGCTCCATGCATTGTTCATTCATTGCTACTTTTTATATAACTCGTATACTAACAAGCAACGAACCAAGCAAAACATGCTTCCATTCACCCTTATACTATAATGCTTATAATATATAGATGATGCATGAATATGCTTACTGCATGCACAAATATAACTCTTATATTTCATGATGCATGCGCATGCTTTCTTGTAATTTCATCACGCCATATTATAACACTTATAATACATGATGCATGAATAATTTCACAACCTAAGGTGGGTTTTAAATCTATATGTCATACACTATGCCATATAAACCACATACATCTCATGTATATTAAGCAAAAAGTTGATAAACCGGGATAATTGGCCTCAAATCCACAAAACTAAAAACTAATTATTACAAAAACAAAGAGTCTTTGGTTCAAACAGGCAAACCGGGTCTTGAACCATCTGGTCGAAGTCTGCGTCTCCATTGATCGTGTACCAAAAACCCGTGCGATCATCTACATGAAAGAGTAAATGCTTTACTCAATCGTTTACCAACGTTTCCAGAGCTAAACGATAATTTAGCAACGATCGTTTTACTATGCGATGAAGCATGAGGTACGCGATCGTGCAGCGCATAACGCATAATGCAAACCTTAAGCGATCTTCTAAATGACAATGATACAGTGAAGCACAATCGTCTAAACGATCGCTGAGCGAGCACCTATGTATCGTATACTACGTGATTGTGTAGTCAGTAACTATGCGATGAGGCATGCTAACTACACGATCGTTTAGCGTGCGCCTTTTATTAAACAATGAGCATCAAATGCTCCCATTCGATCGTTTACCTCCAGCGTCTACGCAATCGGGCAACCAATGTTACGCGATAGAACAAACGCTTTACTCATTCATTTAGCTTTAGCTAAACGATCATTAAGTAAATACTACACGATCACATAGAAAAATCTACACGATCGTTTAGCCAAATCCCAACGATCGTTTAACTGAGGCTACGACACGACCAACTCTTGGTCTTCTTCTTCGTTGAGAACCGCATCTTCATGCTTCGAAACTTTATCACGAATGATTCGACAAACTCAAACACTTTGAATTACAGACTCGATTGCATGTTAATTATGTTTAAAAAACACAGGGGCCCTTACAAATTAACACTTTGTAATTGAAAGAAAGCTTTAAACAGAGGCAATTAACCCGTAAACATTCATCAACGCCATCCACAAATGCATTTAACACTTAAACGCATATGTAGAAGACCCACCACGACTATAAAAGAAGTTCAAAACAGAAGTGAAATTTGGAATATCATAACAACCTGGCTCTGATACCAATTGAAGAAAATCAGACATGAGGATTTCCTGAGCAGTGAAATAATCATTCCAAATTTAATTCGAATTTGAACATAAACATTTACAGTACACAAACGAAAACTAACTGGTCATGCAACATACGAAATTACAGCATGCCTTTTAATACGATCAAGGGAAAGAATAAACATACATTTCAAGACTCATCTTTAAACTCCCTTGATCATGAATGCTCGTTCAATCTCCAAGACTGCAACACACGAACGCTCGAACACAGTGACCACAACACAGCACGATCAATCAGCAACCAACACACGAACACCGTGAACGCAATGAACGGCCTCCAAAAATCTCAACTCAGTCGAGTTGAGTCAGACACCACCACAATGGCTGCCTTGGTATTCTTAGTATGAGAATCCAGAAGTGTGGACTCTGTGTGGACTTGGTTTGAGGAAGAGACCGGAGGAAGAACAATCATGTAAATGATTGAGTAAGTGGGAGATGACAAAGGTCTATCATATAGACAATGCCTAATCGTTTAACAAATGCTTTGCGATCATTTAGCAAAATCTCCGTGATCGTTGATGTGTTATTTTATGTGATGAAATAGTGGAGTGGAATGCGATGGTGGAATATGCATTGAGCATGCAAGTTTTCCCAGTAAGACCCAAGTATAAATCCTACTGAGTTGCCTAGTAAGCCCAGGGTCGAACATAGGGACTAAGGAAGATAGTATGCGATGGTAATTTTAGATCACTTTGCGGTAACAATTAAATTAATGGTTTGGTTAGTTTGGTTGGTTTGTTGTTTAAGGTATAAAAAGTATGCAGCGGATTTGAAAAAAGAGTAATTATGCGACAGATACACTGAGTATGTCGTGAAACGGGTTGAGAAGGTCTTTAGCTAGCGTTTCCCGATAATGCGTTCAAGCTATGCGATCATGCTACACTCATGCGACAACAAATCATTTTCCAATGCAAATGCGGTGGCTCCTAATTTAGGACGCGTGCGACGAATGCGAAAGTTTCTATAGAGCTTATTTCTAAGTCTCTACTTCTTGCCTATGCGATGATGCAAGATGCACACAAGGACAAGGTGACTGCATACAATCATAGCCTATCTCTAGGGTGTATGTGATGCGTTAATAGCAAACATAGTTTATTCCTAAGCTTCTATCTCTTGATTATGCGGTTCTAATCTGACTCTCCCGAGCCTAGATTCTAATCTAACTTTTTCAAGCCTAGATTCTATCTTTAGACTACCCTCCTGAGTATCTCTAATAGACAAATGACGCATACATAAATAAGATAATCGCATAGAATGAAGATCCCAGGTTATGCTAGCTAAGTGCTTCTCAACCCATTCGACAGATTAAGCTACTCATGCGTAATGTACAAAGAGTGGACAAATATAAAGGTGCAATTTCCATTATATAAATAGGTTCAGAGTACAAAATGACAATGGAAAGTAAGGGTAGAGAGTCTGGTAGCAATTTCTTGCTTCCCAAGGCTTTTACACTATTATATCTAATCTGCCCAAAAAATGTTCTTGCTTCTGCAAGAGTTGGCCCTCTCTCTAATTTCGATGCTCCCGACACTCTTTCGAGTTCACCGGGACGATCTCTCATTGAATCTCCCTTCACTCGCTTCTGCCTTCTAAGTAAAAGAAAAACTATGAACAAGGCTACTTCTGTCTATAGGGAAAATTCTGTAAACTGAGTGAACTGAACGAACTAGGGTGAACTCCTTCAACGAAGATGGCCTCCGGTATTTATAGAGCTTCAGGGTGAAGAGCTTTTTCTCTCTTATGATTACACTGATGGGATGACATTAATTCTCTATCTGATGCGCCGAATATTTGTCATTGAAAAGTTGAGTGTACTTGCTACAGTAGGTCGTTAACGGCTTGTCAACTTAATTCGAAATTGACCGTCATCAGCTTTCTGTCCTATCGTGATTTATTAAGCTTTCACTCAGATGCGCCCACCTTGATGCGCCGGTATGCAGCCACTTTTTTTAGTAGATTTTCGCGAGCGCAAATGATCGCATAGCCTTGCGATCGTAATGTCTTAATGCTCTCGGATGTTAATTTCTTTGGATCGCATTTCTACCTTGCATCAACGCATTTTCCTGCATAAAATACACAAGTTAGCCGTTTTAATGCGATGGACGCATGTGATCACAATATTGTTAACTTAATGCTTTTGGATGCAATCTTGTATATTTTTACCATCGCAATCCTATATTGTTTTATAACTTAACGCTGTAATAACGTGCATTTCTGCCCGTTATCAATCGTTTAGCTAATGGCCAGCTAAGTGAACTATCGTATAGTGTCATTCACGATCGTTTAGTCTCTCTTCAGCTATCGTTTAGTGAATCCTATTCACTTGATAGCAATTCCGTGAGTTTCCTTTCTAAGAATGGAAAATCTCAATTCGACAACTACTAAATTTAGTAAAATATTTTTTCTTTTATCTCACGGTTACCATGAAACCACCAATAACCTCCCACTCAATTAGTTATTAGAGAAAAAGAGATAATTATCCAATAATTAATATTATTATAAATATATATGATAACCAACTTACCATATTATATTTATAACGTATAGTTTTAATATTTCATCTCATGAAACATATAAACCATAGTTCTTTTTCTATTTCATGGTACTTAATGTAAATCTCATTTACATTAATCCTCCACTTGACGTATCTCATACATCACCCCGATCATATCATATATAATCGAATTTCCTCTGATCAATTTGAACATTTCAAATCAACACCAAGAACTGATTATAAACTTGAATCCATTGAACTACCAAGGGGACCTTATGGACCTGTAGCTCGAATCTCCAACGCTACGTGAATAACTGACTAAACTCTTTAGTCATGGGATCCACCATCCGTTAACTGCCAGGTACTCAACTAAAGACCGACAACTAAACTCTCCTTACTACAAATATATTATGTGTCCATATCAATCAATCAACAGTGCGATAACCCTTCACAAATCGTTCGTAAGTATAGCTGGGCCAATAACCGTTATGCCCCTATAGTTACATATATCTCCTTAAGTACCACTTATCCCTCTAATGAACATATGTCATAGTCCTACTATGACTGAGTCCTCTCTTCCAAAAAGAAGCTGTGGTCACTATGTTCAAGACCTAGAATCAGCCCTAGGGAGTAATCTATATACTTACCTCTGCTTTGGGGAAGGAGTGAATTCCATCTTGTATAATTGAGTTCCCAACTCCCAAATCAGATAAATCCCCAAAAAGGTAGGCATGTTGAGTTGGCAATCTAGCCACCCCCTCCTATATTAATCAAAGGACCGCCCTCAAAGATAGGACTTCCCAAAATACTCAGGATTGAGGTCATGTCAAGGTCGTTTGGGTGAGATGTAAGTCTCAAGTATCAATAGCGTTATATATAGAGACAAATCATCTCATGGTCTGGTCTTATACAAACTCTTTGTATAGGACACCCCCGCTCGCATGTCTCCACATGGATGGTCAGATCTACCATCTATAATAGTTTACAACACTTGAAAACCTCTACAAAGCGAACTGTATCCATAGTGTCACCAGGATCAAGTATCCCTCCTTAATCCTTATACTACAGATCTTTTTAGGTTATCACTTAAGACATGATCTACTTGTATATCTCATATACATGCTTAAGTTTACATACAATAACCATGGAGCTTTGTTTATTGGATATGAGTAAATGCCAAATAAAATAACTCTTATTTTATTCATAACAATATATATTACAAACTATGAGACTCCAGGAGAATTAGAACGTTAGTCCCAACAGTTTCTAGCTCCCCAATCAGACAAATCCCCAAAACGGTAGGCTTGTTGAGTTGGCAATCTGACCACTCTCACCCGTACTAATCAAAGGACCGCTCTCATAGGCAGGAGTTCCTAAAACACTTAGGATTAAGATCATGTTAACTATGGTCATTTTAGTGAACTGTATGTCTCAATTATCAACGACGTTATATAAAGAGACTAATCATCTCGTGGTCCGATCTTATACAAACTCTTTGTATAAGACACCCCCGCTTGCATGTCTCCACATGAATGGTCAGGATCAGGCCATATGTAGCACTTTACAATATTTATAAATATCTACAAAGGGGGCCTTATCCGTAGTGTCACAAGGATAAGGTATCCCTCCTTTATCCTTATACTACAAACTATTTAGGTTATTACTTAAGGCATGATCCACTTGTATGTCTCACATACATGCTTAAGTTACATAAAATAACCACGGGTCTTAGTTTATTGAATTTGAGTAAATGCAAATAAAATAACATTTATTTTATTAATAACAATGTGTACAAAATGTTTACAAACTACGAGACCACTGGGAGAATTAGGACACTAATCCCAATATGTAGTGTCACCAAGATAAGACACACAACCTTACCCATATATTACAGATCATTTAGGTTATTACTTAAACATGATCCACCTGTATGTTTACCACATACTGTTCAAGTATCATAAAATAACATTTTGGATATTTCTTTAATGGATACTTGCTTATATAAAATAATCAATTATTATTTCAAATAACTTATTAACTACGAGGCTTTATGATATATATCCCAACAACAAGCATATTGGTCAAGGGTGAAAGTTTTCGAACCTAAAGAGGTGGTTGAAGGTTTAAAAGAGATTGATTGTTTGTGACATAAACAAAATCCTTTGATGGATGTTAAACTAATTCTTTAGAGGTTTTTAGACTGTTGAACCTTGACCTTTCTGAGGTTGGTTTTTTAGTTTTTATTTTTATCTTCTTTTTTCTTTTTCTTTTTTTTTTTTTTTGTTTTTTTTTTTTTTTTTTTTTTTTTTTTTGTGGTTAGAGAGGCTCTTTGCTCACAGTCTAACATCTATACATCCGTTTTGAGGTTTTTCAGGGTCTGGAAAGATGTCTTTCCTACTTATGTGCTTCTTCTTATTCTTGAAATAGGGTGATATGATTTATGGTTGTTGGTCGTTTGGTTTTAGTTTCATAATGAATTTATGTTTTAAAAAATTTGATTTTTAATTTTAAAATCATTTTAAATCGATTTTTAATTTTAAAATCATTTTACTTGATTATATTTTACTCGTTGTATTTTATCTAATTTTGATAGTTTTTCTTTTGAAATAAATAGCTAACAAATAAAAAATAAACAAGTATACTAAAATTATTCAAATATTAGAAGATGATCCCCTACAATACGATCTTATTGGTTCAGTCCATTGTCCAAGATCACCACCACCTCCACTATGGCACATACTAGAAGTATTTTTCCAAATATCATAAGAAATTCCGTTATTAAACCATGGGTAAATTGCTTGTACACGTTGAAGCGTCATTATTTTCCCATCAAACAGAATTCCCCAAATCCAAACCATGTGGGCTGCCTCGTCCACCTTACCAACTCCGTCCTGCCACCGCCTCCCGATTATAACCAGGCCACTACCGACGCCTCCGGTCTCCGCCATCTACGCAGAATCCCAGCCACCCAAGACCGACGCCGGAAACACCACACCAAACGACAGTAGCAGCATCAAAAGCTTTGGCCACAAAATTCTCTCAGCCGTGAACTCCCCAAATCCCAAATCCCTAAACCCCAAACCAAACAAAACCACCCCAAAACAAGAAGCGCAACCGGAGGCTGCCCAAATTAGTGGGTCCGATATTCTCAGGGCACTGCAGAAGGCAGCTGCCGTGAAGGAGAAGAACAGAACCCGACAAGTTAAAGGGAAGAAGAAAGAAGGGCCAACCACCGAAGGCAGCCACTCTGAGATGAACCATAGAGTGAGGCCTCTGAAGATCAAGGGCGATTGGGGATTGAGGCTCAGCCAATTGGAAAAACGCCTTCAGGAATTCTCTGAGCCGGTTTGACGACTCTTTCACTCTCTTATTACTAGAATTGTTATTGATTTGTATATTCATATGTTGTGTTTATGTAGATTTTAAGTCTCTGTATCTTACTTTGGTTCAATTCCAAGTAAAATGGCCAATATTTCAAGGCTTAGGTTACTATAATATTTAACTTTGTATTCATACTTTTGATACTCACCCTATTTTAGATATTAGCACAACGTTCAGTAAATGATGACTGTAGCAAAGAAATGACATTACCAAAATTTGAATACATTACTACTAGATTTAAAACTTTAATCTTTTATTCATATTCTTTATGCCACTCCTTCATTTGGGATCCCTTCTGAGCTTTGTTCTCACTGTTGAACTAGATGAAAGAAACTACTTGTTTATGGTGGTTGATAACTCTTTCTTTTTGTGCTTGGTGGTCAGAAATTTCAAGGGTTTATCCTAGGAACCATAGTTCTCCCAATTAAGTTCTATACATCTTAGGGGTACTTGGAGTAAAGAGTAGAGTTGTGAAATTTGAAGAGTTGTAAACTTCTATAGTCCACAATGTGTAAGGAGTTAATGAGGTAAAAATTCAATGTTTTTTTTTAGTCGTGGACCTACGAACTCCTTAGACCAAACAAATAGTGAAAGTTCACAACTCGAGAGCTATTTGATTTCCAAGCTTCCTAGGACTTCATTGTATATGCATGTTACATTCATCTAAGAGATGATAGTAAATTATAATGGACAAAAAAGAATTGCAGGTAGAGTCCTATGCAAAAGACTTAAATACGCAATAAAGTATTGTAGGTGGCCAAGTGATATTACTTTTCTAATACATCAAGATTCAACCCTGTTCCCATTCGTCTCGGTAAATTGGCCACGGGGATTTGGTGAAGGTCATGTCCTAAAGTCCTTGTTACATTTTTTCTAAAACGAGAAACACCAGGTGGCGCCGTTACTGAAAAAATGAATCTCTGAGAAATTTTATGGCATCTGAGATTGAGTCTTCTGAACATGATCTTGAGTTTTCTTGTATTGATTTGTATTACTCTGCCTGAGCTTGCTATTGTAAATCTCATAATATTCTTTTATGAAATCAGCTTTTTGATACATTGTGATCCTTCAGCCTCGAATTACGGCCAAAACAACTTTATAATCTGTTCCAAAACTTCATAGCAACGGATCATGCACTCCTTGGATTTGGAGATTTGTTAAATCTTTCTTGGTGCGCTCGAAGAGAAACTGTTATTTTAGAGGTTTGTTTAAAAGATTATCGATTTAAACGAATCTTTGAACCCATTTTATGCCTGCAATAACGTGATTATGTTTTAGTGGCAGTCTCTCGTTAACTTTTTTATTAACACTATTTTAAAATGGTCTCTTCGCAATTTGATTGCTTGTTCCCAATAATTTTCATTTTCTTTTCTGACCAATTTGTCATAATCTCTTCACAAAAATTGCAACTTAACAAAAATATATTTGACTTTTTTTGTCAGGTCCCTAAAACTATTTTTTAAAGTTTTTCCAAGTATTTTGATTTTTTAGTTAAATTATGCAAAATACCGATCAACGAACATTCATCGTTTACGGCATGGACTACCAGGGTATCTAATCCCATTCGCTCCCCATGCTTTCGCACCCCAGCGTATGAGCGGACAATTCTGAAGAAATGGTAAAATATGGGTAAGAGTTCTTGCAGATCTCCCTATTACCGAGAAACCTACAGAAGTCAGAATGGGAAGCCTCTCTCGATTGATAGAAAGACGTTCAGGAGCTGGGAGGGCCTATCGTGAGGGAACTTTCCTTTTCACGGTAGGCGAAGGTCACTACAAGAAATCCTGTCTTTAGCTGCTTCTCTACTTCCTCTTTGATTTTCAAATGTCTATTCGGGCCTCATTCTCCATCACGTTTTAATAAAGTTTAGTATAATTTTTATTTTCAGGCGATATGTAGGGTGGGGGAATCGAACCTCTGACTTTGAGTTTGACAGTACAAGCACTAAGCTTGAGGATGAAATCATTGTCATTTATTTATCAATCTTTTTTTTTTTACCTCTTACCTTCCATCAACAAACACTTTCAATTGACCCTACTCTTCTACAATATTTCTACCATAAACATATTTATCTCATGATGCTCTCTCTTAACTTCTTGGTTCCTTTTCAAGTATTTGATTTTTGAAGTTTGCATGACTTTTCTCACAATATGTGGCTTCTTTTGCCGCCTTTAACTCTATCTCCTAAACTTGTTTTCCCCTTTAATTGAAATCAAAATGGGATTAAAATCCTTCAACTAATTTTTTCTAATTGCTAATGTATTCTCACATATTACTTTTATTTTTCAACTAATCACAAATCATTATTTCGTCTTCATTTTAATGGAAAGCTAATGAAGTTGTTTTGAAACCATTTCAGAAGTTAAAGGTTAGAATGATAATTCTGAAACGAAAGAGCATAATTGAAATGTACACCAAAATTCGATAATATAAAATGAAACTTGAATCTATATCACATGTACCACTTTTTACAATTTCCTACCACATCATTTTTCAATCTTCGTTTTAATTTAATATTTAATGGAGGAGTTATTTCGAAATAAATTTGAAGTTCACGGGTAAAAGTAAGTATTATTGAAACTTATTTGGTATAATTTAGCCTTTTTTTTAATTTTTAAAGTTGAAGGAAAAATGGAATAAATGGAATTAATATTGACGTGCTACAAAATGAGTTGGAAAGCATAAAGCATATGGATAATTTCTTTTTTCTTTTTAAACTTATTTTCTTTATCTTATGATCCATTTAAAATATGAGAACTTCAATTTGGCTAGTTTGTTTGTATCCAACATGTGTCAGATAGTTGTTGGATATATATGAATTCTTTGTTAGTGCAATAGATGTATTAGACACTAATTGTACAAAGTCACAAGTAAGTCCAACATTTTGTTAGACGTGCATTGAGCACTAGTTAAGTATACTAAATAAACACATATATGACAAAAATAATAAATTTTGGGAGTGAAATCCATCAAACTAATTTTTTAAGCATATAATTGCATAAACTCATTGACTACAAATTTCCTTTTTGTATAAAAACATTATATATTTTAATATATGTGACCTTCCCATATTTGTCCTAGATTTAAAAAAGGTTATATCCCGTGTCCATTTCTTGTTGTATTTCTGTCTCGTATCTGTATTTAAGTTTCGTAAGAAGTTTCTTCTTGACTAAGATTTTTTTTTTTTTTTGTTAGGATTAATAAGGGTATATTAGTAATTAATTATGGAAGTTGTTATGCAGTTTAGTTATAAATAGAGGGAGTAGGGAAGGATGGAGAGGGTGCAAGTACCTCACATTAGGCTTGGATACGTAACATTTTCATCCAATAGTCTTCTTGAATACTTTAGGCAAAAAATTGTGAGAAATAAAAATGATCTTTTAACTTGTTAATATTCATAATCTTTCCTACAAACAGCTTTGGCATGGTGAATGAACGACAAATTTAGAACAAAACTAGTTATCATGTTTCAGTTTATGGGTCGATAGATGATTAATTTTGGTTGTAGATGAGATGGATATAATATAAGAGATGGGTTTTAGTATGGCTCTATTACAAAATTTGGTAGGGGCTATCAAGGAAAAAGGAAATTATTCAATTGAATGCTAATGCATCTGCTCAATTTGGATCTTATGTTTACAAGCTGTTGGGGAACACCAATGTTCATGTATGCAAGAACTAAATCTAGATTGCCCCAAAAACAAAGTAGATAGATGCCTGTTTACATTTTGAAATGATCAAGTACAAAAACCTCTCTAAAATTTCATCGCTCAACTTTGTGCATATGTTTATCATCTCAACCATCTTCTGAGATCAGTGGTTGAAGATGGAGAAACCTCTCCTCCATGGCTTTCTGTATAGCAAGAAGAATAGTTAGACTGTTCCTCCAACCCACTATACCTTCCACAAGCACTTTTAAAACTTGGGCTCTTCATGCTATTTTGATAAACACCACACCCCGCTATTCGACCGTAAGGATCTTGTGGTACTGGAAACGATAGCCGCTTCCTTGCAGTCCCAATTCGTTCCCGCTCGGGTGTTGCTGGCCTTTGCCTTGGCGCACTTTGCGACCGCACTCGTGCCTTGGCTGACTCTGTTGCTGCCATGTAATTTGGCATTGAACTCCCACCACCACTACCCCCTTTCTGATGTTGATGTTTTGACCTCAAGCATGGCGTTTGGGATGTAATGTGGTGGCTGAATTGGTTTCTATCTTCTTTGCTGTAGCGAGGACTTGCCGACCGAACTTGCTGGACTGGTCGAGATTTTGACGGGGATGGGGTGATGGAGAATTGGTGGTGATGGGCTCTGTGGAGTGGGGAGGAGGAGGAAAGCGAGTTTGATCTTTGTGATGATTGAGTTTGGTAATTCGTCGTGTGGAGATTGTTGGGAGATAAGTAAGAGTAGGGCCGAGAGGTGTCGATTTCGAGCGTTTTAAGGGGCTGTGGTCTGTGGTCTGTGGAAGCTCTTGCCCTGCTCTCCCATGGCTTCTTCGCCATCCATTGGTCGAGCCATTTCTGTCCTTCTTCAAGCTCCATTTGATTTCCTATCGATGGACTCTTTCCAGTTCTCCATATCTTGTGTTGTAAATTCATGTCATCAGAAGAAAAATTAACTTAACTTTATTATTTAAGAGATAAATATTGTTCACAAACATAAACTAATGATCATAGGAAGAATAGTTACAACAACATACAAACATGTTTAGAAATTATTTGGGTAAGGCATCCAAGTATGAGGTTTAGATTGCTGACTTATTCAAACTGTGAAGTTCGTTCATTTGTCTAAACAAAGTGGTCATGAGGACACAAACGCCCCGTATGAATTTCGTTGCTGGTTTTTATTTTTTTAAAATTAAGTCTTAGAAATACTCCTTCAACTTCTAAACGTTTTAGAGAGTGTTTGGCCCACTGACTTCACAAGTCGGAGTTAAAAAACTCAATTCTACCAACTTCAATAGTGTTAGTTGTTAAAGTTTGTACATTTATCGAAAAACTTCATCTTCCCCTCTTTCTCTTTCCTTCTCTCTAATGTTCCTTAACTTCAGACTAAACAACCATGCACCTTAAACACACACTTCCTAACTCCAACTAAACAACTCTGCAGCCCAAATACAAACTTCCTGACTCCAACATATTAACTCCAGACTTCATAACTCAACACTCCAAACACCTTAGTTCGTCATCTATGTATTACTAATGTTTTATAAAACTAAGCCAAATTTTGAAAAACTAAACCAAATTTTGAAAACTAAAAAAGTAGTTTTTAAAAACTTGTTTTTGTTCTTGAAATTTGGTTAAGAATTCTAACTTTTTACTTAAGAAAGATGCAAACCATCGTAAGAAATTGAGAAGAAATAAATTTAATTTTCAAAAATCAAATGATTACCAAACGGAACCTAAATAATGCATAGCCAAGATTGAATAGAAATAAAAGAAGGCATAAGGACCTGTTGAGAAAAGGAATGGGATAAAATGTTGTCACGATTCAAAGCAGCGTCTCTTCTTTGTTGTAACATTGCCTTTACTTCTTCAACTGTGTGAGTACGTTCATCCCAATCCTCTGTAATGCTACTTCCTTCTCTTGATACACACTTCTTCCATCAAAAACACAACAAAGTTCTTAAACTTCAAAATTTCATCCTTATTTCAACTCTGCTTAGAATGACTTTATAAGTGCTCAAAATCTTTCTAAGTTTGTGTAGTTTTTCAACTTACAATAGTCTTCCTTTCAGAGACATCTTGAGCATAGCGAGATTCGTAGACGCTGTTGGTGTCACTAAACGTCGACCGTCGGCTACCCTCGAGGGAAAGTCGCATCCGGTGATCCAGCACTTTTTCCTGCACTCTCACTAATGCTTTCATGCATTGCAGCGTTGTCTTTGCTTGCTTCCTCACATTGTGTCCTCTCACTAATGCCTGCAACTTCACCAACCCCTTCAATGCCCGTAGAGCCCTCCTTGCCTTTCGAAACTCAAAAGTTTTAGCTCATCAATGAGTAATTTTTCTAATTCCAACATGAACATATCTTTGTGAATAAAACATGTATTACGCCTCTCCAAAAGTCACAAATTGTCAGTCATTCAGTTGAAATTTATAGAAATTAGCATGCCCAACAAGTTGGGGGGGAGAAAATAGCATTAATTCTAACAATTCATTGTGGACTCAACATCAATTGAGAAACATATCACATGATTTTACTAGATTTCAAACAACTCTTACTTTGGTATTATGAAGTTAAACCATCATTCAACCAAAAAGTTTAAATCGATGAGTTATGCAAATTTAGGACATGTTTGAGAATATTTTTGAAAAGATTAAAATCACTCTAAAAACATGATTGATTTTAACCCCTCTGACATAAAATACGACAAAATTGATTTTAATTATTTTAAAGGTGCTCACTCACCAGATACCCTCTAAAGGCCGTTTGAATCACAATGGCGGCGTGGCGATGGCGATCCAATCCAGGACGGGCAGGCCGGGTGAGGTGGACAGCTTGTGCAGCCGCACTGGCGGCAACCAAGGCAGCTTCAGCCACTGCAAGGGCATGTTTATCTTCTAAAGCTACAGAATCAGTGGGCAGAGCCGGTGGTTTAGACGGCGGTTGGTGGGCAGCGAGTGGCTCCGGCGGCTGGTTTGTTGGTTTTCTGAAAATCCATCGGCGTTTCTCTCTCCTCTGCAGAAACAAAGGAAGTTGAATGAAGAAGAAAGACAATGAAAATGGAAAATCGGAGGATTTGTTTGTTTGTTTGTTTGTTTATACCTTTTCGTCATCATCTTTAGTGGGAGATCTGAAAGCCCTTTTGACGGCAGTCAACCATGAGCTACCTCCTTTCTTCCCCATTGAATTTCTTTAGGGAGCTTCGACTGCATTTACACTAAGAAAAGAAAAAAGAGATCTTTCACAAGAAAGATTTGGAAGCCATTATTAAAGGCAGAGCAGAGAAATGGTACTGCTGCTGAACTTGAGATGTAGCTAATGAGAGAGACAGAGAGACGTTGGAATTGATGTAGGAATCTATTATATATTATTGTTCTTGGCTTTTAAATATCACCACTGGACTCGGTCAAATTGGTAGGTACGTACGTCATCATACTACCTTCCAATATTCACTCTAAAGTTATAGACATAATTCTACTTTCTAACAAAGATGGATCACAATAACATCTCTCTAAGGGACTGTTTGGTGGAAGGAAAAAGATGGTGGGAATGGGAATGAGCTTACAAAGTCCATGTTTGATGGTGGGCTTTGTTTATATATCTTGAAAAATGCATTTTCTAGGCATCTTTTGTTAGGTTTTCACTTCTTCTTCCCCTTCCTACCACCATTTTCTTTCCTTTCAGGAGCTTAGTTATCTTTAATTCCCACACATACTATTTTCAGACATTGTTTTCTCATGCACAACCAAACATAGTCATCATTGATTCTCAGTAATTTTATTCTCAGACCTATAATTTCCAGGCATCCTTAACTTCTGGACATTGAGAAAACCTCAATTCAAATTTCCCCTAAAAGGATACTTTCGAAGGGAGCTTAGTCAAGAGGTCCGTTATCTCCTCATTTTATTGTAATTGTTGTGAAAGTGTTGTCTTGTACATTGAATTCTCTCTCTTTTTTTTCTTTCATTTCCATTAGTGATGTGATTGGATTCGTCTTATTCATTCATGTTTTGTTGATGATTTGATGGTTTTTAGTATAGGGACCAAAGTACTTTGTCTTTTGTGAATGGGTATTGCACCATTTTTAGTTATTGTAGATCTTATTAAAGCTCAATTTTTTGTGCTAGCTTGGCTCTTTGGTGAGTCGAGGGACTTTAGCATTAATGGATTCACTTTGGCTCAACCTTGTCTAAGGCTGGTTAGTCATAACTTTTTCGATCTTTTCTTTAGAGAGTCCATTGGACCAATATATTTTGTCCTTCTAATGTATGTTGTTCATGAGTTAGATTGCTTACTTCATATCCATCTTTGGAAGGGGAAGTTGGATGGTGTGCGAGGGACTAAGGTAATTTGGTTGCATACCTTCCTAGTTGTGAGGTTATTCTTTCTTGGAGGTTGGTCTAGGAGTTTGACATATTCCTTCTTCTATTGTTGCAACAAGACTCATGTAAATCATCTTGATTCATTATGGTTCTTTGTGATTCACTTGAGTAAATACTTATATTTAGCAAAATTGAGGATAAAGGTAGTATGTTCATCTAGTAATTCTTTACCCTAGTTTTTAGAAGGCAATCGTTGATGTTGAGGACTATTTTGTGGAAGTTGGTTCAATTCTCCATTGGAAATTTTTATCGCTTTTATATTTTGGTTTGATGTGTGGTTGGAGCCAAGCTTTATTATTCAACAGTATATACGGGGGTTATTTTAGATGCAGATAGTTCTATTCATGCTAAGGTTTTTATGTTTTTGTTGTTGTTGTTGTTGTTGTTATTGTTGTTTTTGTTCTTGGTTTTAACCTTCTAGTTCAAGAGAATTGGCAGACCTCTCGAGACAAATTCATTATGTGGTGGCAACGTTAATAGGGGGGTTGTATGAATAGGCCTAATTTTTTAAGTTGAATCTTGCTGGTATTTTGTTGTCCTTAGTCTTTGTTCTTCAAAATGTTGGATTTTAGTGATAGCACCCAAAATATGTTATCTTAGTGCCTTTAATCTTGTCCATTCATGATATTTAAAGTGATTAAATGTTTATATTTGTAGGATCTCAGGTAATACGTACATTATGGAGCATTATGGACCGTTTGGGGTTAAATTGAAGCAATTAGGAGCTAAAAAGGACATCCAAGCTTCAAAGGGGAGAGAAAATGACAAATCTGCCCCAGGCAAGAGCGTCACAGTGCCCTATGGTGCTGCACCATGATGCTCTTCATAGAATTCTAAAAAGGGTGTAGCACCACAACGTTGTCCCGTAGTGTTGCGGCATCATTGCGCGGATATAAAATCCGCTCTTTGGTTTTTAAGTCGTATCTTTTTATCTGGGTGTCCATTTTAGGCGAATGACCACTCATTTTCTTCATTTTTTTTGTTCTCTATCTATTTTTTGCATTATTTTTAGAGTTCTTTCTATCTTCTTTATGTAAACAAATCAAATGATGTTGAATGTGTGGAAACTCTTCGGTTCTCTGAGTTCGATCTGTGCTACCATACTGAAAAATTAGGTAGGAATGATTAAATTATTTGGTCTGAAATTAGGCGACAAATTCCACCAACCAAATTGACGTCGTTGTCGAGAAAGTCACTTAATATTTCTTAATTGGTTTTTAGTTAAAGTATTCTTTTGCTTTGATTTGTTTTCTTTTTGTGTTAGTGTTCTAAGCATGACAGGATATCATCAGCAAGGTTGGAGAGAATCTAGTGGAGCATCTCAACCTAGTGACGAGGTTAATGACCTTCACTATCAGCTTTCTGAGTTAACTTCTTTGATTAAACAAATGGTTGTAGGAAATCTGCAGCAAGTGCAAGCATGTAGGATTTGCTCGTTCGATGGCCATCTTAAGCAAGCATGTCTGAGGTTATGATGGAGCCCGATCCCACAAGACTACTCCATGGGGGGGGTTTCTGAGTCAAGGGGATTACATTCCCATCATCCGAATTGAGTCTCAGGACAATTTATTCTTTGACTACAACTTTAGCTATGATATTGGGGGCCTATGTTCTTATAAGGTGAGCCTGATGTGATGTTATCTATCGTCTTTGGCGAGAGCGTAACTTACATGTCCGTTTTTCTATCTTGCACCTCCCACTAGGTGATTTGTTCAAGTTGTTCGGTTTGATGTGCTCTTCTATCATTTTACATGGAGTGAGACTTCTATCGAAGAGATTCATTATAATCTTCCCCTTAGAATATGTTGAATTGAGTTGTTTTCTTGATTATGGTTTATTTGTGCCTTGAACTCAAGCTGTAAGGTTTCATTTTCTTTCTTGAAATTCTATACCTTTGCAAAAATTAATAATAAAAAAAATTTGATCCATGAATTAATTCTAATACTACAATGGACCCATAAAAATATAATCACAATAATATGATATAGTTTTTTGGTATAATATGGGATGGGAGGATTCTCAGCACAAACTTCTTAGGCAGCGGTTGGGTCAAAATATAACATAAGACTATAATTACATCTCTTGCTACAGCAAATATTATTTTGTAGTCCTCAATTAACTACCATTATTATTATTTCAAAACCCCAATTTGCTATAATATTTACTATTTGTTATACTTTTTACTATTTTACATTCATCAACTTTTTATTCTTTGCTACAGTGTTTACTATTTCCTTCTCAAACTAAAATAGTTTACACCTTAAACACATACTACTATAACTCAAACTAAAATAATCTATACCCAAAATACAAACTATTATAACCCAACTATAATAATCTAAGATTATAATAATTAATTCTTTATCCCAATCGCCTCCTTAGTCATTAATAAATAATAACAAACAAGTGAAGCACACTTTAACTAATAATATGATATAATTATCTACTTGATACGACAAAAATTACTTTTGAGGAGCACAAGTAGTTAAGTTCTTTTTTTCAACATTTTTCTGTTACCAAAGATTTCAAAATAAGGATAAATTTGAAGTACGACTTTGATATTACTCGAAAAAATTAATATCCCTCATCCACAATCAATTTTGATCGATATGTCGACGTTGGTGTATTTTATTTACATCTAAAAGAAGAAAAAGGGAAAGAATATTGTTGATAATTTTTATTTTTGTGAGAGAGTGAGGGTCCACATGAACCAAGGCACACATTTAAGATAACGTCAGTAATTGGGCATTGAATCCACTGGGTAGAGTGAGTGAATTTTGTGTTTTTATTATGGTTTTGGTACATTGGGTTTGTGAATAGGCAATAGGCAACAGGCATGGGGAAAGGGTAATGGTGCTGTCAGAAGCTTTGAGAGAAACCCACAGAGGGATCTTTCATAAATAATCGACAAACCAAAAACCCCCACCTTTTTTTTCAAAAATAAAAAGAATACAAAACTCACACACTTCCTCAGGTGTTCATGATACAATACATTATTATAGCACTTTGATAAAATAAATAAATCATCTATGCAAATTACAAAATACCACCAAGTGTTCCGCCTAAAGAGTTCTAGAAATAAATGGAAAACAAAAATCATGTGATCTTAATTCATTCATGTATCATTTTTAAATTCAGGGGTAACAATTTTTTTTTTTTTTAAACACTCTTTGATAAATTTATTTTTGTTGAAGTCATTCAAAAATGAAAGTGTTATTATTGTTTAAAAATTGGAAAGCATGCATAATATCATCTATGACATCATTCATGTAAGTTGACCTGACCAGCTTAGATGTAAAAATCAACTATTAAAATGAATTTAACTATATATTTTGAGATGAAATAAGAATAACAATAGTATTAATCTTTTGTATAGTTATAAAATGCATCACATACACTTTAATTTTCACACACCAATTTCCACATCAACTTCCATTCTTAATTTTTGTTATGACATAAACAAAAAAAAACAAAAAAAAAATAAATAAATAACAAAAAGAGTAATTGCAATGAGTAGTATTTTTAGAAATAATAACCAAGTGTATAACAACATTTTAAAAAAAATTACAAATATAGCAAAGTCTATTCGCGATAGACTTCTATCGCTGATAAACTCCTACTAGAGATATGATCTATAACTGATAGACTTCTGCTAACGATATGATTTATCATTAATAAACTATCTAAATTTTACTATATTTTTAATTTTTTTATATTATATTATATCTGCTAATACTGTTAATCTGATTACTATATTTACAATTGTTCCAAATAAAAAAGGAAAAATAACGATATAATATTTATATGGTTCACTAATGATATGTTAGCTATATCTGTGAGTAAAAAGAATCAATTTCATTATGCTCAAGAATAAAATACATAATAGAGAGAGAATATTGACAATAACACAAAAATTTAAAGGTATTTTTGTATAATTTAACCAAAAAATAAAAAGAAAATTTTGATTGGTTACTTCGGTAAGCGGAAGGTATCTATTATCTAAAGGTGGAAAAGAATAGACACGTGGGGTCACGTGGTAGTAGCAGCAGAAAAGTGAGCAAGCAATTTAGTAATTGGGCAGTGAGGGAAAGTCGGGGGGACCACGTCGTTTCCGCACCCACATGCTACGCTACTCAAGTTAGTCAATGTCTTTTTATGTTGACTGCCACGTGGCATTCCAGCTACTCCATTATTTTCTTTATTATTGCCTTTTCCCTTTTTATGTTTTTTATTCACAAGGGATGATAGGGCTCCATACAATCATTTTCATCTCTAATTTACATAACTTATAAAATATAACTTTCAATTTGATTAAGTTAATGTTATTTTTCTTTTCAAATTTCGAGGGAAAAATCAATCAACAAAATAGAAAGATCTCCTTTTGTTTTCCGCCATGGTGAGAACAAACAACAAGGACAGAATAAGGAAGAGGAAGAAGGAATGACAAACAATGACGACGTCCAGTCAACAATGAAGTAATAATTATGGGGTGAGAAAGATTGTGAGGGTAGAGAGGAAAGAGAGATAACTTACAAACAGAACAAGTTTTTTGACGTCTAGATTTTTTTTTTTTTTTTTCAATGCATCATTTCACAATGTTCATGAAAGAGGCACACATTAAGAGTAGTATAAGTTTTCATGCCAAAATCACTTGTCAATTTCATTTAAACCAATGCGCTCTTAATGAGTCGTTGGTGCATTAGATGAGTAGACATAAATATGCATTCAAAGGCTATTGCACCATCAAGTTAAGAGTCTTAATTCAAATAATAAGTATCACATAAAACTTAGAAATAGCAACGAGCAAGATTTAAAATATCGATGTTGATAAAAATATCGAGGTTTCAATTTTATGAAAAATGTTGAATGTCAATATTAATGGATATCTTTGAAAAATTATTAAAATATATATATAAATTAGAAAGAATATTTAAATTTGTAAATAATCGATTTAGCTTTAAATAAATTAAAATGATAACTATTTATATTATGTTCATATTAATGATATTTGTTATTTAATTTTTATGTTTCATGAAATCTTTTTACAATATAGTGAAAATATCGTCAATTTAATTCCATAAAAATGTGAATTATCGATAAAAATATTGACATATTGATAAAAATTTGATACCATGGCAATGAGTCAAAGTGTCGGTTGAATTTACTTTTGTACACCCCAAAATTATGAAGGACAAATAGTACGAGGAAAAAAAAAATCTAGTTCTACCGTAGTATGGAAGGAGTCTATACCTCCCATCTCCATGTATGACATGTGTCATAGTCATATTTTTTTTATATTCAAATTTTACATGACTTTAATACTTTTAAAGAAGATCACTCTTTTTTTTTTAACTAATAACTTTCTCACTTCATCTTTAATTTATAATATTTTTATATATACCTAATTTTAATTTGTTTCATTTGATCCTTCTCATATTTGATTTCTAATTCTTCACATTCTCTGTTTTTTTTTCCTTGCTCACTCCCTTATTTTTATCTTAATTACTAATTTCTTCATTATTTTCATTTGAATGCAGAAAAAGAAAGATGATTTTATTTATTCTTTTTATTCATTCATCTCTAACAACACATGTATTCAATTTTTTATCTAACAACTCATATATTCATTTTTTAACTTTTATTTTCAAACTAGTTTCACCTCCCATCTCTATTCCTAGTTTTATTTGTTTTTTTACTATTTTTTAAACAAGAATAATGATTTATCAATTTAATTATTATATTTATGTTATATTTATAGGTATAGTTATCCATTATGATATTTTCCATGTGTAACTTTATATTTGAATAATTAAGTAATTTTTTTACAAATTAATTCAATAATGTATTAAAAAAAGACTTTAATGTGCAAATAACAAATTCATATTGAGAGAAGACAATAAATAAAATTGAAATCATAGTATAAGTTCTACTCTCACATTATATCTTCACACATCAAAAAATCATTTGATTTTAACCATCTTGGCGTTTCTCATTTAGAAATAGAGTTGTGTTTGCTTGAGTGAATTGTGTTTGTTGCAATTTGGAGTGTGTTGGTTGGGAATCCAATTCGGATAGAATACCTATATGTATATATCCAATATTCAAATATCAATAACAAATATAAATTAATTTAACAATACGAAAAATGAAAATGACAATATAACATAGCTTTATCTAAAAATAAAAATACTTTTGAACTATACAACAGTTTGAGTAAATGGAAGCATTAGATAACGAGCATTATAAAAATGAAATATTTTGATTCTGATGCGTTGGATAAGTTGAGCATTCAAATGTAGTATTAAAATTTATCGGGATATATGTGTTCTTAGAATCTCCATCTAACTAGATAAACATCATAGAAATCAATACAAATTTTGTAACATATAATAAAGAAATTGTTGGGCTGACCATTCTTCTCAAAGCCCAGATACTCAAGATCAATGCTGGAAAGATGAAGAAATGACTTAGAAATATTCTGCTAAATCCTCGATACTTGAAACTCGGTGCTCGATATCTTCTTACTTGATCCTCGATGAGAATTCCCTTCTTCGTCTAACGAGTCTTTGTTAAATCCTCGATGGAACTTGATGACAACAGAACTAATATTCGATCGTACTTGACGGTTCTTGAACAATACTCGGTGCGACTCGAAGGTGAAAACGATGAACTCGAAGCTACTTGATAGCGATGAACGATGTACGATTGACTCGATATTTAGATTACTCGATGCGATTTGAATGATAATTGAATAGCGCATAATTTGCAGTAAAGAAAACACTCGTATGAACAAGAAAGATAAGGCAAGAAGATGAAAACACAGTGTTTACATGGTTTGACAAGATTGCCTACGTCCACGGGAAGATCTAAATTCTTTTTACTGATGAAGATTGTGTACATTTTTATTGTTTTCAGAAAACTAAGAAAAAATGATGATAACTCTCTATTTTGAATTTAAAATCAGTGGTATTTATAGAGTATACCAGCTGACCATTTATAAAGTTAGTTATAAATAAACAAAAACTGAGGTATTTGAGTCAAAGCTTCTTCAGAAACTAAAACAATAGATAAAGTTACAAACATAAAAAGAAAGATCAAACTAATCATAATCAATTCCTTTTTTGTAGGTTGAGCTTCAATACTTTGGTACTTTTCTTGTGTTTCTTCTCAATTTGACTTTTTATTCGAACATTTCTTACTTGTTTCATTCTTCGATGTGGAGGATCCAAAATATGAAATGACTTGGATTTATGAGTACTACCTTCATTGTCTTTTCTTCATCGATATTTTTTTTTATCAATTTCAACCTCTTTAACTACATAACCAATCATCCATTTTCATTGCCCTCAACATCTTTCAATACTGTTCAAGCCTTTATGCAAATTATCTTAAGCCATTTTAACTGTTACATTTGTCAATACACCTTTATTAGCAAAACATTGACTTTCTGCATAACTTGGCTCGTTTTAAAGTTTCCTTTGGTTGTTCTATAACTTGGCTCATTTTAAAGTTTCTTTTGGTTGTTCTATTAATTCCTTCTCCATCATTACTGTTTCTCCTCAATCCATCTTTTGCATATTTTATCCATCTCTTTTAGATATGTCGAGGAGGAATGGAAAAAATATTATGAAAATTTAAAACTCTTAAAGTGTGCAAACATTAGATGCGCATAGATTCAAACTTCTTACACTTACATTTGACAATTTGATCAAAATACATGAAATTCACCAAGTACTCTTTCATGTCTCCATATTTCACCAACTTATAATTTCATTGATTCTCATTGTTACTAATCCTTTCAATACCTATCAATAATGATTTAAATAACTCATCTTGAAATTATTGAAAATTAGTATGGATGTACTCTTTGGGTGCTTGTTGGATCATGACTCCAAACTTACTTGGCCTATTTGGTATAGTTTGATTACATTTGAAATCTTTAATGAATTCAGTTCGATGAATCATTTCGAGCACTTTTTCATAACGAATAACAAATTATGTGAGTGATGTGGACTTACTTGTCATACTTCGAAAAACACTATTCATGCTTTCACTTCTTTGTGTTGACAATATACCTGCAGATAAATATTGCTTGCTGAAAGCTGGACATCATTTCCTTCGTAACTCAAAAAAAAATTCTAAGTCATGAACTTTGAGACAAATCAATAATGGTTAGCAGTTGATTCCACACGTCTTTAAACTCTTTCTTATTATCACAATTGTAAAGACATCTATTGAATAATATTTTAAAATCACGTATTCTTGAATAATGAGCAAGGTGCTTAGGAGCATTTTGACCGATATGCCATAAACAAAGTCGACGTTGATTCTCAAGAAATAACTTTTCAATTTCACTAGTCATTGCTTGACATTTATCATTAAATATTGTTTGAGATTGGTGGCATTCCATTGCCGTAGAAACGCTTTAAATAACCAAATAAATGATTTTATAGTATCATCAAATAAAAATGCACAACCAAACAGGATATTTTGTCCATGATAGTTTCACTCTAGTAAAAGGTGCACATATCATGTTGCACTTATTTGTTCGGTATGTGGTGTCAAAAATAAAATCTCCAAAATAACTATAGTCCATCTTAACCTACCAACTGCACAAAAGAAGTTTGTTAGATGGTTTTCAGAATCAACTTGCATTGTATTAAAAGAAAGATGTATCCTTTGTTTGCATTCTCTTGAAGTGATTTATTACACTTTGTGTATCTCTAGCTTGAAATGTAGTTTTTCTTTTATCCCATAAAAACTTGTCACGATGAAACTAAAAAATCCTACATTATGGGCAGCACTAGCTCGCTCAACCATATAAGAAAATATATTACTAGGTCTAATTCCAATATTTTCCATGGTTTCAATTATATTTGTTTGCATCTCATCTTTGTGTCAACGGGATCTAAGCATATCTTGGTGATCATGATTATGATCAAAAGAAAATTGAGAAATAATCCATTCTCCCCTTTCAATTGTAAATTCTATTTTCGCCAAACATCTTGTCCTTGTCTCTAATTGATTGACTTTTTTAATGTAGGAAGGATCATTCAACTTTTTGTGACCTTTTTTCGAACAAACAAATGATCTATTCCTTAAAGTTCTATATGCTAATCGTCGATATTGATTTTTTCGAACACTAAAACCAATTGTTTTTGCATATTCATTATAAAACTTGAATGATTCATCTTCACTTGCAAACACCATTCCCATCTTTGGTATATGTTCCTCATCTAACCTAAAAGGTACAAAAATTGTTTTCTCTATCTATACTTCTTCCTCTACTTCAATTGCATTGTCTAAAACGTGTAATTTATATCTATATGTTCAATTAGAAGGAAAAAACTCATTACATGTAGTTCTGAACTAGCCATTGATTGCCAACAAAAAGTATAACCTATAATTTAACAATAATGTCACTCAAAATGAAAAATCTAAAAAGTATATAAGAAAATAAAATAAAAACTTCAAAACATAACATACTTAAAGAGTTATTTGTACTTGTTTGGTAGAGATAAGTGAGCCAATATATTTATGCATTCGAGAAATAAATAAAACTGTGTTGATGGAAAATTTGGGACAGGGGGAATGCACCTAATCCTCATGTGCCATCATCAGTTAGATTTGTAATTTGGGAAGAGATGACTTGCAAAACAAAGAAAAAGAGTTCTGATTCTAAGTCATTAAGAGATTGAAGAAGAGAGAATTAGTCAGAAGTTTTAAGTTCCCAAATATGGAGCCATAATGATCTATTTATAGGGGATTTGATTTATGGTTTATCTTAATTGGAATAAGATATGAAATTTAACCCTCCTAAGATTACGATATGACTTTTCCTAATCCCAAACAAGCTAGATTAAATCTTACCTTATCGTATTTTTTTTTTAGAAAATATTTAGTTTTATTCCGATAGGCCAAAATTCTCTCCTCAACAGGAAGAATGAATGAAGTAAAATAGTTAGAGTGAGAAAAGAAAAAGAAAACAATAAAAGAGATTGTAAAGAGTTAGAAATCAAATACGAGACAGATAAAATGGAATAAATTAAAATTAGACATATATAAAAACAAGAACGTTGTTAGTGGAAGAAAAAAGAGCGATGGTTGTTTTAAAGTATCTCTGTAAAAAATTAATATAAAAAAAATATGATGGTGACACATGTCACACATGAGAGGTATGGACCCCTTCCATAACCGCAGGACTAGATTTTTCCCTAGGAGAAGGTCACTTCTGCTGTGCTCAAATATTTACATATATTCATTGATCTATTGATATATCTTTCAATCAGAGAATTCAACATCAAAATTAAGGATTAGTACTTGACATCTATGATATCTTTTATAAATATCCATAAAATATTAACCAAAAAAAAAAAATTATAGTTCTTAATGTGAAGATATACACTAATAATAAGTTATATAACTTCAATGCCAAGAAAATAGGATAATCCACCAAGATCTTTAAGAGAAAGTTCAACCTTCAGATTAACGACAACAATTACCTTTGGTTCATATATCCCGTGACTATCATATCATCAACATACATTATTATATATAAACGTGAAATTTCTCCTTTAATGAAGTAAAACAGTGAACTATCCATCCTTGAGTTCTTGAATTCCCAATTAACCCGTACTTTTGCAACCTTTCAAATCAAGTTCTAGAGCTTCTTTTAATCCATACAAGGCACGATTCAGTTTACACAAAAAAATGAGGTTTTCTTTACTGACAAAACCTTTGGATTGTGACGTGTACAGAAAATCTTCTATTTTTCTATTTAGAAAGACATTATTAACATCTAATCGTCTCACTTTCCAATCATAGTTTGCAGCATAAGTTAACATAATTCGGATTCTGGTAAAACTCTTTTGCCACTAACATTGCTTTGTATTCGTCTTGATTTTGACGACCCATCTACATCCAACAAGGTTAGTGCCGGCTGTGCATGAAATAGACTCCAAGTTTATTGTGTTCAAGTGTCGTCGTTTCAGATTGCATAGCTTTTCTCCATTCAACTGATTGTAGAACTTCGTCTATTGATCTAGGCTCATGAACTTCAAGATTATTAACATGATAAGAGAGGTATTTATAGGTTTTCCGCATGAAAATTCCACTTTTAGATTATGTTTGCATAGGATGTAGAGAGGTGGTTTGTTTATTAGTTCAGTGGTAAATGTTTGACATAGAGTTAGAACGTTCAGGGACTAGAGCTTGTTCAGGAGGAATATTTTTATTTGTTGGGAAAAAGTTTCCAAAGGTTGTTTTGATATAGGAGACAAATTTTCGATTTGGACTCAAGTTACTAAGGCCTAGTTTGGTAACTATTTTGTTTTTGTTTTATTTTTTAAAATTAAGTCTATGAACACTACTTCTATCTCTAAATTTCTTCGTTTGTTATCTATTCTTTATCAACGGTTTAAAAAACCAAGCAAAATTCTGAGAACTAAAAAAAATAGTTTTCAAAAAGTTGATCTTGTTTTCGGAATTTGGTTAAGAATTCAATCATTGTACTTAAAAAAAATGCAAATGATTGTAGAAATGTGGATGAAATAGACTTAATTTTCAAAAACAATAACAAAAAACCAAATGGTTACCAAATGAGACCTAAGTGAACTGGTATCTAATTCTAATGGGCTAATCTGAAAAACTAAACTCTAGCCTTTAATTTTGAAAATCGAATAATTTCCAATGACCAAATAAATTTATAAACTCTAAACCTAACCGAATCTATAGTATTAGTAGGTTGGATTGATCCACAAGATGCACTATATTTAATTTTCTCTAATGAATTACTAAAGTTGTTAAGGTAAAAAAGGTAGGGGGTTTATGATTGTTTGTTTGCAAGATGAATTGTAAATAGCATGAAAAAAAATAAAGGCAAGAATTGAAAAGAGAAAAGTCTAACTTGGATCAATTCATGTGTTTAATTGTTCATTGGATGTTAAAAGTAATCATCAAAATCATGCAAGTGCTTAGCCAACTTGTCCAATAGTACCGTGACAAGTGCCCTAGGACATTAATCAATATGTTTGATTAAATAAGTGCTCAATGAATTGAGTACGAACGCGCTCCATAAACATCTCACACTCGCATTACGATGAAGGGACAAGCTAAGACGATTAGTTACTAAGTATTGCTTAAGTAGTCTAATCGATTTTATTCTTGAACTAACCAATCATGCAATATTGTAAAAGGGCCATCATAAATAGAAAATCAATTTACACATAAGCATGCTTTTATTTGTGCTACTAAAGATTAACACACAACTAGATGTTACGGAATGTGATTCAATTACTAGCAAAACAATAAAAATATGCAAGGAAGATCAATCCAAATATAATCCAAGACCTATAGAAATTCAAATACATTCAAGAATCATTAGCATTCTTGAGATAAAAGTGCTCACAACATAACTTCAATGAGTTTCTTTCTCAACCTAAGCTAGAAAGACTACTTACCTTAGTCATTAAACATTGAGATTGAGATCCTCATGGCCAAAATTAGTCCCCACACATAAAAATAGATTCAAAATAGTAAATAATAGAGAAAGCAAAGGAGGAGGATGAGGCTCAGAGGTCAGATTGTGTGGATTGAATGGATAGTTTGACCTAATGGAAGAAAACTTCTCTTTATAATCCTATCGCAGGATCGTGCTTGGTCAAAAATGAAAATGCACCACAGGACAGGGTTGCAATGTTGATGCCTTTCCTCAACTACTTTGAACAGTGTTGCGACGCTAGGCCTCTAGGGGTAATTTCGTCATTTTCAATCCCTCTTTGACCTAAACGCTTCGTTTGAGCTCTAAATACTTTGTTTTACATTGGTTTTCATCCCAACGTTCAAATCTATCTCTTTAGTGCTTAAAACCTACAAAATCATTGATTAAACACATTAAACCACATAACGAACTTGAGTTAAGCTGAACGAGATAACACACTTTGGGAGCTATTGAAAAGTGATTTTTTTTGCCACTTATCTGGAGTTATTTTTACTTTATATTATTAGATTTTATATCATTTGCTAGCGATTTTATAGATTTAGCAAGAAAACAAGATTTGGAGTTAAAAGAGAGTAAAAATGGACCAATGCTACCTAATAAAGTTGAGAAGATGCTAAATCTTCAAAGTATATGGAAGGAAACAAGATCAAATCGCCTAAAAAGGGTGTCAACTTTCCTTTTAGGAAAAACAAATTTTGTTTTAGAAGCTTTCCTTATTAGAAAAAATGTATTATTGGAAAGCTTTCCTTCTAAGAAAAGAATGTATTTTTGAAAAGCTTTCATTTTTAGAAAAATGTATTTATGAAAAGCTTTCATTTTTAGAAACAATGTATTTTTTAAAAGCTTTCATTTTATATTTTTAAAAAGTTTTCTCTATAAAATCTAGGGATCTCCAACCTTCCAAAACACGAAAAACTAAGAGCTTTAAAATGAGTTGTGCTGCAAAATAGTCGAGAGAGTGGGGGATATTGATTCAAGGTCGTCTTAATCCTGAGGTGTGAATCAAGGCTTGATTGATGGTCTTCAATGATGAGGAATCACTTCAACAGTAATTCTTCCTTGTTCTTTTCACTTTCTTTACTGTGTATGTTTGTTGATAGATATGAGAATATGTTGTTGATAATGATGAGCGAGGTGAACTTTTTTTATGGATTTAAGTTCATGTTTGCCATTTTTCTATGGATGTTGTGGATCTGGTTTCAAGAACTTAGTAATAAATTAAGTTTGTATGAAAAAAGATTATTATTGGAAGATTATAATCTAAAAAATAGTTTCTAGACTTAAACATATCATTGACACAATATTCTATAGAACCTTTCCATGACTTAATGAAGTAATTAAGAAAATTAACATTATTGAACACTTTTGTCTCTTGGATTTTAGTCTTTAGTTTACCTTTGTTTTGTTTGTTCTAAAAATCACATAATCTAGATTCCAATCCTTAAATAAAATAAACTTGATTCTAGAAAAGATAAACCTAATCTGGGCATTTGATCTCCAGAGGACAATGCTCGATCTCTCAAGACAATTTTACTACATTACACTTGACACGTGCATTTGCATATTCACTTTAGCTATCACTACACTTCATGTGTTACAAAGGAAGTTAATCTTCTATTCCACCTTGATTTCAAGAGTTCTTAGAAGTATAAGTAATTGTTCCTATATTTTTATGGTTCCAATTATAACTTATTGGGAGTATGAAAGTCGACTCAAGACTTGGATGCCTTTAATGGGTGGATTAGGGAATATGTATGGGTTTCTAACGAGTGGGTAATTGTCGAAGTTGATGCTCTAATCTTGAATTACTAAGTAGTTTGAGAGTGAACTAGCAACTTAGACATTAGAGATAAGCAAGTTCATTCTAATTGTTGCAAAAATCTCGTTTGACCTAGTCTAGGGTAAGGCGACCGCATTGGATTTTGCCTATTGAGTAATGCAACCACATTGAAGCAAAAATCCAATTTTCTTGCGCAAGACAAAATATGGCAGTTCTTACTAAGAATAAAATTTTTATCCCTAAAAATCTTATGTTATTACAAATTAGTCCAAAACAAGATATATTTTCGTTCTTACTGACTTATAACCTTTTAAGTACATAGTTTCTTCAAATTATAGTTATTCACCCAAGAGATTACCTTAAATATAAGAAAAAAAATAGACACAATAATGATGTTCAGTAGTGCAACAATGCAACAATTTTTTTCATAACAATTATTGCGATTCCATTGTACACAATGAAAAATAATGATGGAAAATCTAAACATGATTTCAAATTACTTGAAAAAAAAACCAAAATAGAAAAAATAATGTAGGTTAATTATATCGGTAACAAACTATAATCACTCGTAGTCCTAAGTATCATAGCGTAATATATCAGTGATAAACGGATGTTAATTTGTGATATTAAACTATTAATGATAGATTTTGTTCATATATTATATTCTACCATTGATAGAATGATATTCATCTATGATATTTGAAGGAAATATCATCCTATCACTGACATGGGTAAGTCAACTAAAAGCATAGATAGAAATTTATCATCGATGCATTTACTTGGCAAGTCATCACCAAGTATCAGAAATTGAAGTTTATAATAAAATTCTTTTTAGTGATAAACTTTTACTGGTGACACATTTTAGAGATGTTCATTTTTTCCACAGAACCCATCTTATAGGGGTAGATTTCCAGTTTAAGCAGATAATGGGAGAGGGATCGTGGAAAAAATTATCCATAAACTAAATATGGATAGGAATGGGGCATCCATTTTCTATCTCTGCCTTTACACCTGCTCTCATCCGTTTACCTCTTTTTTTAAATTCATTAATTAAAATTTTTAAAAGAAAAAAAAAATAGAATTCTTTTTTTCAAGGAAAATCCCTATCTTGATCCCACTAAATTAAATGGAGAATTTCTTGGAAATGGAATATGAAATAAGGAATAGGGATGGGGCTGGAAAAGTCATCCCAGACCCACCCTATTCGTTGGACATCTCTATACATCTACATGACAAATCAACTAGAAACTTAATTGAAGTCTATAAATGATAAAATGATATTTCTATGTAAAATGACGATATAAATATTATAATCTATTATTAATAAACTTTAATATCTGATAGACTGATATCACATGTGAATATAAGAGTAAAGTTGAAATTAAGAAAAATTTAAATATAAAGTTGTCGTGTCTGCGATATTTTTACAATTATAATTTCTATTTTTGCAAATATTTCGGCCGGTATTGTGATTTACTACACTTCTAGAATGGAAAATTGGGCCATTAATGATATTGGGCTTTGTTTTGGACTTCATATTACTCAACACAGAGTACAGTAAATAACCTTTCATTTTCATGTAATATGATGGATAATATAATATTGTGAATAAAAATAATTTAAACTATTATTTAAATCTCATTCAACACATATATATAGGAAAGACAATAAAATTCCAAACTCAACCACTAATGAATTAATTTTGACAACTTTTCGAGCAGAAATAGACCTCCCTAAACACAAATAAAGTGGTATCTTTGACTCAATTCAAATCAATTAGGACCAGAGAATAAACTTCTTGACCACAAGAGTTGATCACTTAACACATGATAACTCGATATTTATATTCTACTTTACTGTTTTTGACATGCAATTGACTCAAAGAAACGTCAAATTGCAAAGGGACGAGGGTGATATCCTTCTAAATTAGTTATCTAAAGTGATATGAACCGTTTAGAGAACAAGCAAAACCAAGTTAATGTCACAAAGCCGCACCCCATTGTCTTTTGCCACTCACCATTCGTCATTTTTTTAAAAATTAAGCTTTATTTGGAAAGAAATCTTGTAATTTTTCTCTTTGTATAGTTGTGAATTCAACTTTGTTGACTTTCTCTAATGTTTGACTTAGACTTGGTAAACTTTGACTTGGATGCTTGGGCTTTTGTTTTAAAAGGGCTTAAGCCCACTCCTTCCCCTTGGTCCTTAGACTTAGTTTAGGAAAATTATGAAGAGTACCTATAGAAAATATCCCATAATGAAAAATTTCCAATTTGAGAGTGTTGTTGCAAATTGCCCAAAAGATTTCAAGGGAGGAAAGGGAAGATATTTTTGTCCATTTATACCTCTAGTATATCTGCTTATTTACCGTCAAACCATACAACATAATTTTTTTAAAAAAAAAATTAAAAGGAGGAGATTACGTTTGGGTGTGAATAATATATACATCAGTTAGAGTTGTATGGGAGGTTTGTGAAATTAATATTTACAGTCGATTACTCAATTGATATCTTTTGGATTAATATAGTTTTTTTAACTTCTCTCCATCTTTACCGGTTAGTAATATGTTTATTTTAATTGGGTAGATTATGCAATAATTTTGTTGAATTTTGATTTCTCTTGTTTTTAATTTTGCATAATTTTCTAGTTTTGTATGACTTAAAAATATCTACAAGCTCCCCAAATAAGGGATGTGACAAAATTTTATTTCAAAAAATAATACTACCGTATAAAATCTCTAATATTTCATGTTATAACCCAAGGATAAACAAAATCTTTTAAATATTTCTATTTAAAGTATATCTATTATCTTAGATTTAAGATATCTACATTTTAAATTTTTTGGCTGGTCACACAGAAGTGAGGCATCGTAGCATTCCATCTCATTTTTCATCGATGGCAACAAAAATAAACCAAGAGAGATGCCGGTGAAGCAAATGGCCCAATTGGTTGGCATCCACCTTAGAGGTTGAGGTCGACACCAACTCGTGCCTTTTCCTTAGATAGATACCAAAGAAGAGAGGAGCAAAAGCAATTGAGCCATTGGGCTCAATTGCCCCACCTCTATCTTAGAGACTGAGATCAAGACCAACTTGCCTCGTTCTTTGGAGCCTATTCTCAGTAGACACCTATCTGGCATTTCCGTGTGATCTTATCCAACCTTCGAGAGTCCTATTCCTTAAAGAATAAAGGAAATCTAAATCTTTTTTTCTAAAAGGATGAAGAAAACCCCAAGTTTAATCCCACTACACATAAATCATGACAATTCCATATTAGGTTAAGTTTATCTTCTTCCTAAATTGTTTGTTATGATCGTTATGCTGAAACTAACCTAAGCATTGGAATGTTTGTGGTAAGCACCACATTGGTATGCTATTCTAATTGTTTTGCAAGTGACCTATTCTCCAAAATACAAATTAACCATCAATGACACATGAAGGTCATGTGAGTTTCCTTATCTAAGTTTTGCTAACAACTACAATAAAAATAGGAACAAAAAGAACATAAAAGATAGATCGAGCAGAGAATAGAGAGCAATGTATTTTTTTCCTTATTCAATTTGTTTGAATATTGTGTATAACACCCTCTATCTTTGCTCCTTGATGAGTTGTTTGTCCCATTAGCCAAAGCTTCTTATAGTCCATCCACTATATCTCTTAATATTGTTGTATTAATGATATTGGCTAAATATATTTGTTTCAGTTTTCTGAAACTTTTTTCTTGGACTTTCTGAAGTTGTCTCTTCTTTTGTTTCTGATGGATCTTGTCTCAGAAGTTGCTCGTTCAGTTGCCAAATCTGCAGAATATTTCTTTCCTTATTACTCGTATTCTGTAGAATATTTTATTTCGAACATTTTCCTTTCTAATGTGTTGACGGCTTTTTGTGGGAATATTTTCTATCATTCTGCCGTGCTATTTAAGCTCAAGAAGTCCTTATGCTAGGGTTTCCGCATCAATTATTTTTAGACTTTCATCAAACCTTTATAGTATTCTTACAACACTACATTATTTTCAAGAAGAAGTTCTTTGAGCTATTTGAATTATTTGTGGCGGCGTGTCCTTCACTTATTCTCGTTTCAATTCACGAAGGTTGATTGATCTTAGGGGGAGCCTAAGACTTTGTTAATCGAGAAGGATATCTCAAGTCTTAGGGGGAGCATAAGGTGTTATTCATTGAGAAGGGAGTTCTCGAGACTTAAAGAAGCCTAAAGTTCTCATATGAAGGGAATTCACAAGTTAAAGGAAAAATATCATCGAGTGAGAGGAAGTCTCACACACTTAGGGGGAACCTAAGTGTTTTAACAGTAATATTCATATACTTAAGGGGAGCCTAAATTCGAGAGAGAGGGAGTCTCACATCTAGGGGAACCTAGGTGATCAGCTAAGTCGGGTTGTATAAATGTCATTGTAATTGTTGTTATTTATAGATAAGTACAACGTTGTAATTACTTGAATTTTATATATTAGTGGAATATCTTTCCCGGACACACTGCCCCCAGATGTAGGTGGTTTATCACCGAACTGAATTACCAATTTAGATGTGTTTATTTTGATTCATTCTTTGTTGTTTTATTGATGTTTCTAAAATTGCCAAGTCATCTTGTGAGATAAGCGTATTGAGTGTAAGTGACCAATTTCCAAAATATCATTTGGTATCAGAGCGGGTTACCTTTATCTCAGGTGCTTCGATCTTGGATGGCATTAAGGAAGGTGGCATCCTTCTATTCTTGATGGAACAAATTACTCCTACTGGAAAGACAAGATGATAGCTTTTTAAAATCAATCGACTGTGAAACTTGGAAGGTAATAGTCATAGGATGGTCTCATCCAACTATGAAGAGTGCTGATGACAAAGAAAACTTGAAACCAAAGATTCAGTGGTTTGAAGCTGAAGATGAAGCTTCTCTGTGAAACTCACCTGCGTTAAATGTTGTATTTAATGGTGTTGATCGCAATATATTCCATTTAATTAATATATGCACCTCAGCTAAAGAAGTTTGGGAAATCTTGTCAGTTGCTCATGAGGGAACATCAAAAGTCAAGTTGTCTAGATTGCAACTGTTGACATCAAAATTTGAAAATCTTAAAATGCAGGAAGATGAATCAATCACAAAATTCAATGTTTGATTGCTTGACATAGCCAATAAATCATTTGCGTTGGGAGACAAAATTTATGAAGAAAAGTAGGTCAAGAAAGTACTTCGAGCCTTACCTAAGAAATTTGATATGAAAGTTATAGCAATTAAAGCTCATGACATCTCCACTATGAAAGTTGATGAATTATTTGGCTCTCTGTTAACTTTTAAGATATCTTTGGATGCAAAACAAGAAAAGCAAAATAAGGAGATTGCTTTGCAATCTTCAGTAGAAGAAGAGCATGACGATTCTAATAAGGAGACTGATGAGTCTCTTGTTGAGTTTATATCTTTTATGTCCAAACAATTAAATTGTGTTCTCAAACGATTAAAGAAGAAAATAGGAAATCAAAGTGGTCGTAGTTCTAGATCTGGAAGAAATTCCACTCTTAAACAGTTTAAACCTCAAAATTTTCGAAAGAAAGCTGACAAAGTTAGTTTCACCAGCTATCAAAACAGGGAGAAGACCTTCAAGTGCAGATAATATGAAGAGTATGGTAATTTTCAAGCTGAATGTCCAAATTTTCTTAAAAAGCATAATAGAAGTTATATCATGACCTGGTCTGATGAAGAATCTCGTAGTAGTAGCGACTCTAATTTTGATGTCAAGGTGCTTGTTTGTAACATCTCACCCGACACTTCGTCCTATGAGAATCCTGAATTCGATGTGTTCACGGGAAGTGAAATCAGTAAGAATAACCCTATGTTTTCAGATCCTTCTTTTCAGACATTGTTCAACAAGCGGCAAGATAACTTGAAGGTTCATGATGTTCAAAAAGAGAGGATTGGATCTTTAATGGCAGACAATCATAGACTTATATCTACAATTACAGATTTAAAACGTGAACTAAATCTTCTTAAGGTAGAGAAAGACTCCATGTACAAGTCAGTGAGAATGCTAAATTCAGGGTTTGACACTTTAGACAAAATTTTGTCAAAAGGAAAAGCTACTAGTGTCAATGGAGGGATAAGGTTCTCGATAGAGGGAATCAAGAATAATCAGGGATCCAAACTCAAAGGAAACAGAAAATTGAGTTTGTAAGAGCTCAACTCTCTGTATCATATGGCTTACCTGAGAAATCTTCAAGAGACATAAACAGATGACACCATCATCAGTTCAAGCAAACATGGATATGCCACTACTATGGAAAAAAGGGTCATAAAAGACCTTTATGTTCTTAGCTGTATGGAACGCTGTATAGGTCTTTAAACATGCCCCACATATCTCCTCCTACCAGAAATAGGTCTTCTCAAATGAAAAAAGTATGAAGAATAAAAGATGTCCAATATAAATGTAATGTTATCTTAACTTCCCTCAAGTCTTCAGCAAAGGAAGACTGGTTCTTCGACAGTGGCAACTCTTGACACATGACAGGAGAAAAGAGCTTTATTTCTGACTTAAAGCCTGTGAGCTTTGGACGTGTTACCTTTGGGGATTGAGCTATTAGAAAAATTGTTGGAAAGGATAAATTGATCTTTCCCAGTCTTCCTTCTCTCAATGATGTAATGTTGGTTGAAGGGCTTATTATTAATCTTATCAGTATCAGTCAATTGTGTGATAAAGGGCTGAATGTTAGTTTTACTAAAGATAGATGCATTGCTATAGATGATGTTAAAGCACTTGTCATGATAGGTACACATTCCTTCGATAATTGTTACTTATTGTCTCACAATATTTCTTCTCAGGTTTGTAACCTATCTTGTCAAGAAGAGGCAAGTTTGTGGCGTAGATGCTTCTGTCACATGAGTATGAATTATAATAAAAAAAGTTGTGAAAAAAAATTCCATCGTTGGTCTTCCCTCTTTGCAAGTCACAAATGGAATAATTTGTGGTATCTATCAATCTGGTTAACAGATTCATTTGTCTTATAAATAGGTACCTCATACTATTTCTAACTGCATTATGGAATTACTTCATCTAGACCTTATGGGCCCCATGCAAACAGAAAGTCTTGGAGGAAAAAGGTATGTTCTTATATGTGTTGATGACGATTCAAGATACACTTGGGTGCATTTCCTTCATGATAAACTAGAAACGTTTACTGCTTTTCAAGCTTTATGTATTCAAGTTCAAAGAGAAAAGGACCTGAATGTCATTCGTATTATAAGTGATATCCGTTGTGAATTTGACAATTCTCAGTTTCATGACTTTTGCACCTCTATTGGTATTCATCATGAGTATTCTGCCCCTATTACACCTCAGCAAAATGGGTCATCAAACGAAAGAATCGAACTCTCCAAGAGATGGCCAGAGTCATGCTCTATGCCAAAAATTTGCCTTTCCACTATTGGGCTGAAGCTTTGAATACTGCATGTCACATCCATAACCATGTTGCTCTGCGTCCAGGTTCCTTCAGTACGATTATGAAATATGGAGAGGAAAGAAACCTAATGTCAAATATTTTCATATATTCGACAGTAAGTGTTATATCTTAGTGGACAGAGACATCTAGAGAAAATGAGACTCTAAATTCGAAGAAAACATTTTTTTGGGATGTTCCACAAACAGTAGGGCCTATCGTGTTTACAACAAATGTATACGCGGTGTAATGGAATCTACAAATGTTGTAATTGATGATGTTGTGAAGAATTCTGATACTGTCTCTAAGGAAGAAAAAAAAAAAATTATGTTGCCTGTTGTTAGCTCAAATGTCCAGGATAAATTATCTGACAAGTGCACTAAAAGCTAGAATGAGGATAATGAGGATGTAACTAAAGAGCTTGAAATTAGTTAGAAGCAACCCTCGAGCAGGGTTCATAAAAATCATCTTGTCTCTAACATAATTAGAAGCTTAGAAGAAAGTGTCTCCACCAGAAGAAAAGACAAAGTTAATTACCTTGAGATTATAAGTAACATCTTCTTTATCCCCTCTATTGAACCAAAGAAAATGTTAAGAAAACCCTTGTTGATGAATGTTGGGTAAATGCTATACAAGGAGCTCGATTAGTTTTTGACGAATGATGTTTGGACTCTTGTTCCTCATCCAAATAATGTGAATGTTATAAGGACAAAAATGGATCCTTAAAAACAAATATGATGAAAGTGGAAATGTGACCAGAAATAAAGCTCGCTTAGTGGCTCAAGGTATACTCAGATTGAAGGAATAGACTTTGATGAAACTTTTGCTCCTCTAGCTTGACTCGAAGCTATAAGATTACTTTTGGGTATCTTGTTTTTCATGAAATTTAAATTGTTTCAGATGGATGTGAAAAGTGCCTTCTTAAATGGATACTTGACTGAAGAAGTGTATGTTGACCAACCTAAAGGTTTTATTGATCCTTCTCATCTTAATCATGTGTAGAAGCTCAAAAAGGCTCTTTATAACCTTAAGCAGGCCCCTAGAATCTGGTACAAATGGTTGACCCAGTTTCTTGTTGAGAATGGTTATTGTAGAGGAGTGACAGGCATAAAATTGCGATGATTCTAAATAAGCATATGGACAATGATGAATGATGGACCATACAAGCTCATGTTGCCATAAACTTGATGACTTGAAAGATGGAAATGGAATGTGAATGTTGTGTTATGCTTATTCAGACTTTATGCGATACTACTTCTAGATGTATGCGTTATTAATGAAATGCTTGTAGTATGCTATGCATTGTCACAAACGTTGAAACCAAGTATAATTCCACCGCAAGTTTCTCGGAGTGATCCGAGGTCGAACATAGGGATTGCTTAATTAATGCCTTACGTTCGTGGTATATGCGATCGGGGGTTTTTCAATTAATAAAAGTTGTGTTTATACAAGTATTTAAAGTTGTGGTAAAGTAAAATTGTGCGGCAAAGTAAAGTTGCAATAATAAAATAAAGTGCGATAAAAATAAACCTAAGCTATTATGATACAAAATACAGGATACTGATACATGATACTTAGTTTGACACTGACTGTGAAGATTATACAAAGGGTCGTGTTATGCGGTGGCAATTCTTTATGTATGAATCAGAAAGAGAAAAGATAACTAGTATAAACATCGCAAGTTATTAATTGCGTTAAAGATATAACTACGGTTCCGCTTTCCCTTGGCATATACCTCTCGGTGATCGGTCGTGTTCCCACATCTCTATGGTGAAACAGAGATGAACGTAATGAACGCAAGGTTGCTTCCATCTCTGGAAGTACTTCTCGCTTTAGTTAACACATTCTTCCAACCTTCTCTCGATAGGAAGAATGGCATCTTCACTTCTGCTTTCACAGGTGAAGATGCCGTCCAGCATGCTTTAGCTAAACATATTTATTTCTTTAGCACATATTAATTTACTTGTTAGATTCATGCTAATTACCAAGGGATTAAGAAAACATCATGGAGAAAGTGATTCATGGAGGAACGAAAATAAACAGAAAGAATGGAGATGAAAATGATCATGACATTCAATACTAATATTTAGCATCTGATACATAGTGTGAATGATAGAGATTAAGACGATGAATAGAATTGATGATAAAGAGATAGAAACAAATACAGAAGAGTGCCAATGTTTTGACACAGATCTGGATGGTGGTTTTGCTTGCCGGCATATGGAATGGATGAAGAGAAGAGCTTCCCTCTCAGGCTTGCTCGTTCGATAGAAGTGACCTTGGTACAGAGCTTCAACGGCGGGGATAGAAAGGATTTGCCCTGAGACTCACCTTTCTGCCTTGTCTCTTAAATCTTCCCGGATCTTCTCCAATCAGGCTCTTCAGACCAGTCTCTCTCTTAATATACAAATATCAAAATATGCCCGTATCAAGTATATTTTGCAATGGAATTTCAGAGGCTATTTATAAGCTCAGCTTTGACTCTCTAACTTATGGACCCCACTGTATTGTTAAGGCAGTTCCGGAAATGGTGGAGTAAATATTTCTTCTGTTATGCGATCAATCCCATCAGAAATACACAACAGTCAGCTGTACACGTGTCTGGATCCTCCGCAATTGCGTTGCTTTTTTGCATCTTCGATCGTTTGTCCACCTGCGGTGTTGTTTTTTATTACTGCATGCGATTGAAGTTGTGTTGATCACAAAGCTCTTGATCGATTGTCGCATGCGTTGTCATTGCGTTGATCGTCTATTCATTCCTAAATGATGGGCGCAATGCGACGTAGATGCGTTGTTCTCTTTATCTTGAGCCATGAACGCATGTGGTGACTTGATTTCTTGCAAAACATAATGGAAACATGCTTTTCTACCATCACAATGGTGTCAGTGGGTGTATTGGCCATAAATTATAATTCTTGCATTTCTTAGCTAATTTCTACATAATTGATTCAACTTTCCTTTCTTTTGGCCGCAATATCTAAATAAAGCAGCATAAATAACTTGTATTTCTACAAGTTATCACACCCCCAAATTTAGATATATGCTTGTCCTCAAGCATATCTTCTACTAAGGAAATATCGCTCAATTCCTATCCTAAATTTTGCATCAATTGGTTGCTCTGAATGCTCCACCTAGACACATTACTTAACATCGCAATTTCTTTCTATCCTTGAAAATTTATAACAAAACCCTACTTTATTCTTCTATACCACAAATTTCTGCTAAAAAATACTTCTCTAGTTTAAAAAGAATGTTTACCTCTTCTTGTCAAAACAACTTGATGCGTCTAGATGCTGTGGTCAAACTGTGCGTCATTTATTAGAGACTGTTGATCATGGTTACACCCTTCATTTTGGCTTGTTCCCACGGGTATCATGCGAACATCCAACTACGGTTGTGTGCCAATCTCAATTTTAAATCATGAATTTCAGAGGAGTTGTCTCTTGTTTCTTTTATTTTTCTTTCTCATTTTTCTTTCTCTTTTCATATTGCGTTGTTCTTGGAAACCCACCTTCGTTTTGGCTTGCTCCCACAGGTGTCATGCGAACATTCAACTACGAGTAGACTTCTTTTACAACTAACTTTTATCAGGTTGGGATTGTTTTTTAGGTTTTCCCTTGCGCTGACATTGGAGTTTATATGATTTTTTTTTTGGAAATAATGAGCGCATTTTTCTTAATGACCGCATCACTTGATCTCATCTGCTCAGACCTTCCCCACCCCCAAATTTAAAGATGCGCAAGATCCTCATTGTGTTGTTTGGACAAAATAGACAAATACTTAGACAAAATTTCAAAAAGAAGGCTTGGGCAGAATTTTGAAGGATAAAAGGTAAAGTAGTGCTATTGCTACGAATTAGCTAAGTGTTAGTCAGAAAATACAAGGTGTGGGAAATGCTCCTAAGGGTATGCATATTATACATCATGGCAGCGCAATGAATAACGCAAAAGGAAAGATCAAGAATATCGCAAAGTTGACAAAGGATGATAAAGAAGAAGCACAGGCATATAGAGAGAATTGTTACTCAGTTGTATTGAAAATTAACTAAGTATACAAGTAATTACAAATATCGCAATACAAAATTTCTTTTACCTGTACAAAGAATCAAAGAATTTAGCTAAACATAGAAAAATAATAAATTGCAGCTATCTTTTGAATTTGATTCAGAGGTGCACGATTAAAAATTACACCGCGCTTCCATTAACGCAAATACATTTTTTTGCTGAGGATGGGCAACAACGCATGTATTCCTGCAACACACCCCTTAACTCAACACATTTTTAGAGGACTGGGCGCACGGTATTGCTACCAGCGCAACACTACCTCAACATAGTGCATTTTCGCTAAGGACAGGCTAACAATACATACGAGCGCAACACACCCCTCAATGCAATGCATTTGGGTAGAATGGACGCAAAGTGTATCTTGCTATCACAAAATGCACCCATCATCGCGTTGCATACCAAATTTTATTTTTCCTTTTTTTTTTAATTCAACACTAACGCAAGTCGAAAAGACTTTGCGGTATTCATTGTTTTATTCAATCATTCACAAAAAATTTTAAGAACAACACTACTAATGCATACAAATTAACGAAATAAAAAATGACATGGAAATACATAAAACATTAAAGGCTAATTCTAATAAGCAGTAAATAACGCAATTTAGAAACCAGTAAATGAAAGTTGTAAAGAAAGCAATTAAACATAGATATGGGGATGCTAATTGAAAGAAGTTTTTCAGAATTACCGCAATAACATCCCCTGCAGGCGGTCAAGCTTGCCTGCACAATGCCATCAAGGACATTGTTCTCCTCCTGGTCTCATCCCGTAATGTATACGGGGAGAGATATGATCTACTTCCTTCGGGATTCACACTAGGTATGGAGAATGCGTTCCACATTTCTCAAACCTTGCATTCTTCGCAACCGTAGGTCTTGAAATTCCAGCGCTTAATCTGGTTCTGATGTGCTCCTGCACAAAAAATACACTTGATCTCTGGGTTAGTTTAGAATTTCTGGATCACTCCAGTACTCATAAACCGTCAAATTTCTCTCCGCGATAAACAACCAGTACAAAAAGATCTGTCCTGCAAAATATCACAAACGTACTCAACAATAACCGTTACCAATCCCTAGCAACAGTGCCATAAACTTGACAGACATAAAATTGCGATGATTCTAAATAAGCATATGGAGAGTGATGAATGATGGACCATACAATCTCATGCTGCCATAAACTTGATGACTTGAAAGATGGAAATGGAATGTGGATGCCGTGTTATGCTTATTCAGACTTTATGCGATACTACTTCTAGATGTATGCATTATTAATGAAATGCTTGTAGTATGTTATGAGTTGTCACAAGTTTCCTTGTGTTGAAACCAAGTATAATTCCACCGCAAGTTTCTCAGAGTGGTCTGAGGTCGAACACAGGGATTGTTTAGTTAATGCGTTACGTTCGTGATATATGTGACCGGGGGTTTTTCAATTAATAAAAGTTGTGTTTATACAGGTATTTAAAGTTGCGGTAAAGTAAAATTGTGTGGTAAAGTAAAGTTGCAATAATAAAATAAAGTGCGATAAAAATAAACCTAAGCTATTATGATACAAGATATAGGATACTGATACATGATATTGAGTTTGAGACTAACTGTGAAGATTATACAAAGGGTCATGTTATGTGGTGGCAAGTCTTTATGTATGAATCAGAAAGAGAAAAGATAACTAGTATAAACATTGCAAGTTATTAATTGCGTTAAAGATATAACTACGGTTCCGCTTTCCCTTGACATACACCTCTCAGTGATCAGCCGTGTTCCCACTTCTCTGTGGTGAAACAGAGATGAACGTAATGAGCGCAAGGTTGCTTCCATCTCTGGAAGTACTTCTCGCTTTAGTTAACACATTCTTCCAACCTTTTCTCGACAGGAGGAATGACATCTTCACTTCTGCTCTCACAGGTAAAGGGCATCTTCACTTCTGCTCTCACAGATGAAGATGCCGTCTAGCATGCTTTAGCTAAACATATTTATTTCTTTAACATAGATTAATTTACTTGTTAGATTCATGCTAATTACCAAGGGATTAAGAAAACATCATGGAGAAAGCGATTCATGGAGGAACGGAAATAAACATAAAGATGGAGATGAAAATGATCATGACATTCAATACTAATATTTAGCGTTTGATACATGGTGTGAATGATAGAGATTAAGAAGATGAATACAATTGATGATAAAGAGATAGAAACAAATATAGAAGAGTGCCAACATCTTGACACAGATCTGGACGGTGGCCTTTCTTGCCGGCATATGGAATGGATGAAGAGACGAGCTTCCCTCTCAGGCTTGCTCGTCTGGTAGAAGTGACCTTGGTACAGAGCTTCAACGGCAGGGATAGAAAGGATTTTCTCTAAGACTCACCTCTCGGCCTTGTCTCTTAAATATTCCCGGATCTTCTCCAATCAGACTCTTCAGAACAGTCTCTCTCTCAATATACAAATATCAAAATATGCCCGTATCAAGTATATTTTGCAATGGAATTTCAGAGGCTATTTGTAGGTTCAACTTTGACTTTCTGACTTGTGGACCCCACTGTATTGTTAAGGCAGTTCCAAAAATGGTGGAGTGAATATTCTTTTTGTTACGCGATCAATCCTGTCAGAAATGCACAATGGTCAGCTGTACACGTGTCTGGATTCTCCGCAATTGCGTTGCCCTTTTTTCATCTTCGATCGTTTGTCTGCATGTGATGTTGTTTTTGATTACTGCATGCGATTGAAGTTGCGTTGATTGCAAAGCTCTTGATCGATTGTCGCATGCGCCGTCATTACATTGATCGTCTATTCATTCCTGAATGATGGACGCAATGCGATGTAGATGCGTTGTTTTCTTTATCTTGAGCCATGAACGCATGCGGTGACTTGATTTCCTGCAAAACAGAATGAAAATATCCTTTTCTACCATCGCAATGGTGTCAGTGGGTGTATTGGCGATAAATTATAATTCTTGCATTTCTTAGGTAATTTCTATACAATTGACGCAACTTTCCTTTCTTTTGGCCGCAATATCTAAATAAAACAACATAAATAACTTATATTTCTACAAGTTATCAGAGGAGTTGATAAAACTCTCTTTGTAAAAAATCTAACAAAGATTTTGTTGTTGTTTAGATCTTTGTTGATGATATAGTTTTTGGTGGGATGCTTCAGAAGATGGTTGATTTTTTGTGGAACAAATGAAGAAAGAGTTTGAAATGAGTATGGTAGGTGAACTGACTTACTTCTTGGGGTTCCAAATCATACAACTAAAAGGGAGCATATTTATTTCACAAAGTAAGTATGTTACAAGCATTGTGAAGAATTTTGGGCTTAAAAAGACCAAAGTCAAACGAACTCCTGGTCCCACGCACTCTAAGCTTACTAAAGATGCAAATGGAAATAGTGTTGATGAGAGCTTATATATAAGCTGTTGGATTTAGTGTCATAAATCTCGTAGATCTTGTAGTTTGTAATTTATAAATACAAATTATTTATTTAATAAAATAAGAAGTAATTTTATTTGACATTTAGATTATATTAACTTAATCCAATAAACTAAGATCCGAGTTTATTCAAGTAATAACCTAAAAGGCTTGGAGTACATGGATAAGGTTGGGTGCCTTATCCTGCAATATTATGGATATGACCCACTTTGTAATTGTTACATAAGTTGTAAGTGTTACAGATGATATGATCCATATTGTTCATGTGGAGACATGTGAGTGAGGGTATCCTGTATAAAGAGTTTATGTAAGATTGAACCGCGAAATGATTGGTTTCTCTATATAACACTATTGCTTGTATCAACTAACATTTCAATAGGATGACCATAGATGACTTGACCTTAATCTTGAGTGAGTTGTGAGCTCCTGTCTATAAAGGTAATCCTTTGTTTTGTATGGATGAGCGTGGCTTGCTTCGCTGACTGAACATGCTACCATTTTGGGAATTTGTCCGAGTAAGGAGCTGAGAACACAGCTATACAAGATGAAATTCACTCCTTCTCATAGATAGGGAAAGTAGATAAATTGCTCCCTTAATAGCTGATTCTGGTTCTTGAACAATGAGACCTTACCTTCTCATTGGCCCGAGAGGGGTTAATTTATAGTTGGACTACAGACTAGTTGTTCATTAGAGAAATCAGTGGTATTTAAAGAGTTAGATGTAACTACAGAGGTAAAATGATAAATTGATCCAACTGTATTTATGAGCAATTTGTGAAGTGTCAAATTAATGATTTTTTATATCCATGGACACTGAAATATGTCTATAAAGCAAAGAGTGTGGCTGTCAATCTTTAGTGGAGTGACGGCCAGTTAATGAATGTTGATTAATCTAATTAAAGAGTGTAATTGATTAATCTCGTATCATTGAAGCTTCTATCTGTAGGTCCATAAGATCCCTTGTTAGCTCACTAAGGATAAAAAAAATGAATAATTATTTTTGGAATAATTTGAATTGTTCAAATTATTTATGGGAATTTAAGTTATTAATTATATTATTATAATTAATATAATATATAATGTTTATTGATATACATTGCAATATATAGTTAATTATAAATATGATTTATAATTAAAACTATATAATATATAAGAGAGAAATATTTGAATGAGATTCAAATATTATTTCTATAAATAAGATTTTTATAAAAATTATAGGTTAAAATTTAATGTGAATATGATTCATATTAAAATTATAGGTTATAAGAGAGAGTTACATTATAATATGATTATAATACATATTATATGGTTTGTTAATTAGTTAACTAACCATATAATATATATATTATATTATTAATTATTAATAATATAATTATAACTCCCTGTGACAGGGGAGTTATATTTGTAGATCGTGAGAAAGAGTTATTGTAACTCCTTTTCCCTCACTCTTCTTTAAAACCTATGTTATTGAAAACACAGAGTGAGTCTTTTTTCTCTAAAAAAAATTCAAAGCTATCTCTCACAACAAAGAGATCTTGCACTTGTGAAAAATTTCCTCTACTAAAAGCAACAAAGAAGGGTCCATACGCTGTTTCCTTGTTCAGAGAATAACGAGGTTGCTAAGTGGTGGTGTCTGAATTTGAGAAAAAGTACCACATTTCGTATTCTTGGAAAGGATTTGCGTGAACAAGAGTTGTTGTTGGTTTTTTTTTTTGTTTTTTTTAAATTTTATTTTTCATCAACGGTTAGTATTCTCTTCTCTAAACTCTCTGGAGACTGCATGCTTAAGTTTAACAAATGTTTATCCTGTGACTGTTTTTTTTAGTTTGTTAACTTCTCTGCATTTCATTGTTTATCAAAATTGAATTTCGAATTGTACGACGTTCAAACGGTTCTGTGAGGAATGTGATTTCTTTAATTGGTATCAGAGCCAAATCGTACTTTCTGCATTTTGAATGTTGGGAAATGCGGAATAGATGTTTCAAATTTTGGCACTAGATTTTCTACTTTAATTCGATTAAAGTTGTAAGAGCTCGATTTTTTGTGGCCATTTAATTAGCTATTGAGTCTGTAAGTTCGTGTCTTAGAGCTTTGGCAAGAGTTGCTGGAGAAGACAAGCAAAAACAGAGCAAGATGAACAAAGTTTGAAGCAGATATGTGCATTCTGATAGTCAAAACAAGAAAAATGCGGAAGCAAACAGAATCAATAAACACTTTAATTACACATAATTTAAGTTTAAATGCATGCTTAAAACAATTTACAATAAAGAGAGTTTCATAGATATATACCTTTGTAGAAACACTCTTGATCCTAGCTGAAGTCCACGAAATTGATCTGCAAAACTCTAGTAGACTATCAAGAGAGTCTTCACTACAATCCTCAACCTTGAATTGAATGTTGGAAACTCTCAATTGAGACAGAATTACAAGGGTTTGAGAGAATTTTGAAAGCAAAAACATTATCTGCTTTAAATTTCAGAAAAATAAAATAGCATCAACTTCATCAATCTGAATTATGAAGTATTTAACAAGTTTAAACATGCAAGCACTCGTACATTCAGCCAATTGACACCTCAATTAGCACTAAGTGAGTGGGCAAGGTGTCAAAAAATAGAAAATCCCACTACCAACATCAAATGTTGGATTTTCTCACTTTCAAATTCATTTTTCAAAATAAATTTGATTTAACTTAATTAAATTAAATTAAAATTAATTTTTCTAAAAAATGAATTTTCTAAATTTGAATTTTGATTTAATTGAATATTAATTACTTAAATTTAATGAACTAATTAATTAATAATTTGATATCAAATATTAAATTATTGAAACACCTATTCAAACATGAATCCTATTCATGTGTTCAATACTTAAGTATTATAAACTCTCCGATTTACGTTTCATTTCAATAAATTAAAACATTTAATTATATCGAATATAATTATCCAAACCCTAAAATTGGATTTAAATATTTCAAATTCAAAATCCTAATTTCGGATTTGAGCATTTCAAATTTATTCAATTTTTTAATCCAAGGTTTAATGTTTTACGAGCTAGTAGAGGGACCTTATGGACCGACAGATCATGAGCTCCAACGATTTGAAAGTAATTGGTTAAACTCTTTAGCCCTAGTTAATCAATATTCGTTAACCATTAAGAGGGTCAAAATTACCGTTTTACCCCTATAAATACATCTTGCTCCTTAAGCTCCCACTGATCCTCTATTGAACAATTGGTTTATAGTCCATGGTTAGTCCAACTGATAAACCATGTCCCTCTTGGCCATGAGAGGGCAATGCTATTGAACTACTCTCACCTATACAGATAAAAGGATAATCCTTAATAAATAGGAGTTCATAGTTAGCTCAGGACTAAGATCGAGTTACCCTTGGTAATCAAATTGAAATAGTCAGTTTTAACAGTAAACGGTTGTTATAAAGAAAAAGTGACTATTTTGTGGTCCAGTCTTATGCAAAACTCTTTTGTATAGGATACCCCTACTCGCATGTCTCCACATGAACGACTTCGGTATCACGTCTTTTGTATCATTATACAAAGTAGGTCGCATCCATAGTGTCCTCAGGATGAGGTACCCAATCTCATCCATACACTTATAAACCCCTTTGGCTATAAACTATAACTTGATCATCTTTTATGTCTCTACATAAAGTTACATATTCATGCTATAGCCACATATTCATTTATTGGATTTCTATTACATAATGCAATTTCAGTAACACTTTTATTGAATAAATTCTTCAATAATACTTTCATTGATAAACAAAATATGTTTCCATGATTACGAACTGTGAGTTTTAGGACATTCTAAAAAATCTCCCACTTGGACTAAAAATTCTAGTGGGTTACAAATATAGACAAATATATAATGTTGAGAAAAGAGAAACTACAATAACTAGGGCATCTATATACCCTTGACATTCTCCCACTTGCCCTAGATTTATGAAGCTCGTATTCCCAGTCCGACCAAGTGACCCTCAATCACTTTAGCCTTGAGGGCCTTCATAAATGGATAAGCAAGATTATCCTTAGAGGCTACTTTCGTGATATCACATCTCCTCTTTGTACTATCTTCTAGATGAGATGGTTCATTCTTTCGATGTGTTTCTCGCATTTATGGCTCATCGAGTCCTTTGAGTTAGCAACTGCTCATCTGTTATCACAATACAGGGTGATCGAAAGATGCATATTTGGAACCACTTCCAAATCTATCAGGAACTTTCTCAGTCATACTAGTCCTTTAGCTGCTTCACATTTAGCTACATATTCAGTCTCTATTAAGGAATCAACAATACAACTCTGTTTTATTTCTCCACATTATTACTTCTCCATTAAGAGTGAATACTGATCCCTAAGTAGATTTCCTAGAATCTACATCAGTCTGAAAATCAGAATCATTGTATCCCGTAAGGATCAAATCCTTAGGTCCATATATAAGCATATAGTCCCTCGTTCTCTGAAGATACTTGAGGATGTTCTTAATAGAAGTCCAATGGTTATGTCCAGGGTTGGACTGAAACTTACTGACGATTCCCACTGCAAAGCATATGATGGGACGTGTACATAATATACCATACATCAAGCTTTTGACTGCTGATGCATAAGGAATTCTTTTCATTTCCTCAACTTCTTGAGGTGTCTTAGGACAATTTTCCTTAGACAAATGAATTTCGTGTCTAAAAGGTAACATACCATTTTTAGAATTTTGCATGATATATTTTAACAACATCTTTTCAATATAAGATGCTTGAGATAATGCTAGCATTCTGTTCTTACGATTTCAAACAATTTGGATTCCAAGAACATATTGTGCATCTCCCAAATCTTTCATTTGAAATTGCGATGCTAACTATCTCTTTACGTCAACAAGGATTCCAATCTCATTCTCAATGAGTAGGATATCATCAACATAAAGGACCAAGAAAGCTACAGTCTTGTTGCTATCTTCTTGTAAATACAAGATTTGTCAACGTTCTGTTCAAAGCCATAAGATTTGATCATAGTGTCAAACCTTATATTCTAGGATCGAAATGCTTGTTTCAATCTATAAATGAATCTATTAAGCTTGCAAACCTTTTGCCCTTGACCCTATTCTATAAACCCTTCTGGTTGAGACATGAAATTACTTTCATCAAAATGACCATTAAAAAAGGCGATCTTGACATCCATTTGCTAGATTTTATAATCATAGTAAGTAGCAATGGATAAAAGTATTCTTATAGATTTAATCATGGTAACAGAAGAGAAGGTTTCTTCATAGTTTAGCCACTTTCTTTGGGTAAAATCTTTTGCCACGAGCATGACTTTATAGGTTCGCACCTTACCAGTTTGGTCTCGTTTTCTCTTGTAGAACCACTTACAACCAATAGGTTTGACCCCATCTGGTTGATCTATAAGTTCCCAGACAAAATTGAAGTACATCGACTCAATTTGTAGGTTCATGGCTTCAGTCTATCGATCTCTATCTACATCTTCCATTACTTGTTTAAGGGTTAATGGATCCTCTAAGCCATCATCAGGTATGATGACATGAGTTTCTACTAAACCCATATAGCGATCAGGCTATTGAATATCCCTTCCACTATGTTGAGGCATTCTCATCTCATGAGAAGGATGTGATGGAGCAACAACTCTTGTTGAAGGATTAGCTTGATCAACAACTCTTGTTGATTTATCTATAGATTCTCTAGACATCTCATCTAATACTAGTTTGCTGTGAGGTTGCTGATTTCTTATGGGATCCTCTTCTAAAAATGCAGCATTTTTCGATACAAATATCTTATCTTCTTAAGAATCATAAAATAACCCACCTTTGGTTTTTTAAGGGTATCCTACAAATAGGCATATTTTTTAACGTCGTTCCAATTTCTTAGGATTTTGCACCAACATATGTGTCGGGCATCCCCAGATTTTGAAGTGATATAAACTACCTTTACTTCCTCCCCATTGCTCATATGATGTTTCTTAAACACTTTTCTAGGGAACCATGTTCAATATACGTACAAAATGATTAAGATAACTAGCCATAACTCATCATTGAACGAACCATGTCTAACAAGGTTCGATTTCTCCTTTCTGCTACACCATTCTGCTGTGGTGTACCAGGTGTTGTGAGTTAGGATTGAATTCCATGTTCTACTAAATAGTTTTGGAATTGTAAATCTATATACTCACTATCTCGATTTGATCGAAGTGTTTTTATCATTTTACCTAATAGGTTCTCAACCTCAGTCTTATATTCTTTGAACTTTTCAAAAGTTTCAGACTTATGATGTATTAGGTAAACAAAGCCATATCTGGAATAATCATCAATGAAACAGACATAATATTCAGATCCTCCTCGAGCTTTAACATTCATCGAACCACAAAAGTCTGAATGTATAAGTTCTAGAGGTCCTTTGGCTCTAAGATCTTTTCCTGAAAAAGATCTTTTAGTCATTTTTTCCTTAAGACATGATTCACATGGAGGTAAAGATTTGTCTTCTAACTGGTTTTAGATGACCATTCTTTACCAATATTTCAATCCTGTTGAGTTTTACATGACCAAGTCTTTAGTGCTAAAGATAGCTGTTAGGAGAAATCTTTCTTTTCTTATTTTGAGTTTATACCCTTTTGACATCTCTATATTTAAAATGGCTTTTGCTTCAATTAGTTTTAATACATACAAGTTATTTTTAAGTTTAGCTGTACACATTTGAATACCTTTTAAACTAATGAACACTTCATTTATATAAAAAATGACTTTATACATATGTTCTAGCAAACAAGATATAGAGATAAGTTTCTTTTCATTTTAGGTACATAATATACATTTTCAAATAAAATATAAGAATCTCCAAAAAATAACTTGATATCTCACACTGCTTCTGCTGAAATGACTTCACCTGTTCCCATCTTGAAAGTCATTTCATTTTCTGATAGCCGCTTCCAGGAACTAGTTTCCTGTAAGAAAGTGCAAATATGATTGGTGCCGCTTGAATCTAATATTTAGGTTAAGTGATAGCTTTCCACTAAACATGTTTCTATGACAAGTAAATCACATTTACATTGATTTTCCTTTTCAGATTTCTTTTCTACAAGATACTTAGGGCAATTGTATTTCCAATGTCCGTTAATGTTGCAATGGAGACATTTTCTTTTTGCAAATTTCTTCTTGCTTTTAGTGGTAGAAGACTGTTTCTTCCCTATTCCCTTTTTCTTCATCTAGATAGTCTTATTCTTCAAAGATCCAGACTTCTTTTCAGAGGGCCTTGAACTAGATGAAACACTCTTCTGAAATTTCCTTTGGGAAACAACATTTGCTTCCCCTTCCTTATTTTTCATTAAAGATTGGTAAGTCTGGAAATCATTGAGAAGAGTTGTTAAGTTGTAATCAATCTTATTCATTACAGCATTTGTACGACAAGTTAGAAAAACTCTTTGGAAGAGATTCCATTATCATACTAACTTGGCTCTTCTCATCTATGATAGCCTCATTTGCCTCCATGATATTGAAGTGGACCATCATGTCCAAGACATGTTCTCTAACAAAGGTCCCTTCCTTCATACGCGAATTATAAACGTATTTAATAGCATTGTGTCGTGTTAATGAGGACGATTGTTCAAACATCCCTTGCAACGACTCCATGATCTCTTTTGCAGTGACCATGGTTTCATGCTTTTTGGTAAGCACATCATATATGCTTGCCAAAATATAGGCTCTGGATTTTTCATTTGCCGGACCCATCTGTCAAAGCTATCCCAAAAATTTTGGGCTGCGTTAGGATTAGGAAGAAGAGGACATTCCTACATTAATACAAATCTCAATCGTCAACTACTAATATTGTGTTTATGTTCGACTTCCAATTCAAGTAACCTTCTCCATTGAATTTGTCAAAGCTAAGAGTTGTATAACTGAGTTTGACATGCTGAAACATAAATAAATTCTATGAGTAAATTGCATCTAGATTAATTTTAGCAAAAAGTAATAAAGTACCCGTATTTCTTTATTTATTTTCAACTATACTTTAGTGAGCTCGAATAGATGCTACCGAGGGGAAGTAAAATTCTCCCTCACTGGAGCAAGACAATCTTGGCCAAATACTATATCCAGAATACTCTTATTCCTATAGTCATCTAGTTACCGTTTTCAGTCAAGAACTTACTAACACTTAGTAATTCTTGTAAGTGTGACTCTCTATTTTTAGATTTCATAGAACGGTTTGAATATTTCCCCAAATAGGAAGACAATGTTCAAACCAAAACTAAGAAACCCTATTCATTTCTAAAGTTTGGGTTGTTCCGAATCCTATGTTACAACCTTCCAAGGGGATTGCCGTAAAAACGACTACCTAGTGCCACCTAAAAACGACAGCATACGCAACATAGGGTTCAAACTAATGGGAGAGACCATAGGATATGTTGACACATTTCCTGCACCCACTTACTATGAACTACTTCCCCTATTCATCTTGATATTGACCTATACAAACACTTTCTGAATGGAGCAGTCGAAGTAAAATCGATAAGAAGCCGAGCATGGATCTCATGTGTGAACTCTTAGGGACGTGAGAGCTAAAAAAAATATATCGTATGTATTATTAATCTCCCACTGAAGTTTTCTATTTTATTTTGGTATCTCTTATACTAGGTATAATTCAACTGAAAAAAACACCCTAAGTCTATGTGGTTTATCCAAGTATAATATTTAAACTTGGATTTTAACCTATGATGTCTAAGTGATAAAACCATTTTATTACCTCACACCGCTCACAAATGCTTATAAAACTAGTTAAGAATGCTCAGTAATTCGACTAAAATGCTCAGGTAGGAGATGTTACATAAACCGTCAACTTAAGTACCTCAAGCCTTAGACAGGATTATAGACCGATTGAGTTTGTAACCGTGTTTTATAAGATAACAACCTATTTTAACTATTAAAACAAGTTGTTATTAAGCATATGTGAGCATGCATCTTATCTTTGTTATAGATTTTAAATGTCTAACCCATTTTATAACTCCTATAAAACTATAGACATGCTATAACATTCATAGACACATTTCATACATTAATGTAACAATTATATTAAACTTATGAAATCCTAATCATGCATACTATATATATTGTAACTAATTTATAACATATATCAATGCATGAACTATACTTTTCTATGGTGGGATTTTAAATCTACATGGCATACAATATGTACATACATGTTTAATTTAAATATAACATACATCACATGCATAAATATTTAAACAACACTTGATATCGACCAACTTTGGCATCCTAAGCAAGCATTAAACTAATTTATTACAAAAAAAATTAAAGACAGCTTGAGGAAGCCTTTAGACCGCTCGAACCAACCCGAGCTAGACCCAAACCACCCAAATCGATCCTCTAAAGCTCCAAAAGAGGCTGAACTAATCCTTTAAAGCTCCAAAAGAGGCTGAACCGATCCAAACTACTTTGAACTGAACCCAAGGCCATTGAACAGGTCGAACCAGACTTCTCCTGCAAACCACTTCACTGATGCACGTGTTTCTGGGTTGGGATGAGCAGCATCGCAACACTCCATCCCAACATTGCAACGCCTCAAGTTCAGTAAAAAACAACTTTGCAAAGCTATCTGGGTAGCGTCGCGACGCTGGCTGCAGTGGTTGTATCTCCAGTTTTTCCAGCTGAGCTTGCTTGCTTCAATCTTCAATTACAAACTAGTTTCAACTTTATTGATCCAATAAAATTACACTCTTAAGCACACATTAAAGCTCATTAACCAAGAGCCAATTACAATTTCAACAACTGAATCAAAGAGAATTCTAATGCCAAGTTGATTTAAAAGCCATATCAGTCACCAAACATGCAATGCTAGAAATTCACCCACCAAACTAAGTTAACGTTAATCAAGTGCTTAAATCATTCTCTGATACCAATTGATAGTCAAAACAAGCAAAATGTGGAAGAAAACAGAATCAATAAGCACTCTAATTACACTTAATTTGAGTTTAAAAGCATGCTTAAAATAAATTTACAATAAAGAAGGTTTCATAGATATATACCTTTGTAGAAACACTCTTGATCCTAGTTGAAGTCTACGTAATTGATCTGCAAAATTCTAGTAGACTACTAAGAGAGTCTTTGCTACTATCCTCAACCTTGGATTGAGTGGTGGAAACTCTCAATTGAGATGAAATTACAAGGATTTAAGAGAATTTTGAAAGCAAAAAATGTTTCTTCTTTAAATTTCAGAAACATAAAATAGCATCAACTTCATCAATCTGAACTATGAAGTATTTAACAAGTTTAAACATGCAAGCACTCATATATTCAACAAATTGATACCTCAATTAGCACTAAGTGAGTTTGCAATGTGTCAAAAAATGGAAAACCCCAACCAACATCAAATGTTGAATTTTCCCACTTTCAAATTCATTTTTCTAAAAAATGAATTTTCTAAAAAATGAATTTTCTAAATTTGAAATTTGATTTAATTTAAATAATTAATTAAATGAATTAATAATTTAGTATCAAATATTAAATTACTAAATACCTATTCAAATATGAATGTATTCATGTGTTCAATATTTAAATCAATATTTAAATATTATAAACTCTCCAATTTACGTTTCATTTTAATAAATTAAAACGTTTAATTATATCGAATATAATTATCCGAACCCTAAAATTGAATTTTAAAATTTCAAATTCAAAACTCTAATTTCAAATTTGAACATTTCAAATTCGTACAATTTTTTAATCCAAGGTTTAATCTTTTACGAGCTAGTAGAGGAACCTTATGGACCTACAGATCATGAACTCCAACGATTTGAGATTAATCGGTTAAACTCTTTAACTCAAGTTAATCTATATTCGTTAACCACCGAGACATACCACTATAGCTCGATGATTGCAGTCTCCTCACTGTAGATATATTTTTTTCCATTTGATTTAACTATAATCAGTAAGTCAATTCTTCACAGGTCGTTCGTATTCACATTTAGGTCAAAATTACTGTTTTATCCCTGTAAATACATCTTGCTCCTTAAGCTCCCACTGATCCTCTATTGAACAATTGGTTTATAGTCCAACTAATAAACCATGTCCCTCTTGCCCATGAGAGGGTGGGGCCCCTTTGTTTAAAACTAGGAATTAGTGCTTAAAGGAACAACCTATCTGCTAACCCTAAAATGGGTAGGAGTGAATTCCATCTTGCAAGATTATGTTCCCAACTATCTATGCGGTCTTATCCCCAAAGTGGGAGGTTTGTTGAGTAGTGCTATTGAACTATTCTCATCTATGCAAGTCAAAGGATAATCCTAAATTAATAGAAGTTTATAGTTAGCTCAGGATTAAAATCGAGTTACCCTAGGTCATCAAATTAAAATAGTCAGTTTTAACAGTAAACGGTCGTTATAAAGAAAAAATGACTATTTCGTGGTCCGATCTTATGCATAACTCTTTTGCATAGGATGCTTCTACTCGCATGTCTCCACATTAACGATTTCAGGATCACGTTGTTTGTATTATTATACAAAGTAGGTTGCATCTATAGTGTCCCCAGGACGAGGTACCCAATCTCATCCATATACTTATAGACCCTTTTGGTTATAAACTATAACTTGATCCTCTTTTACATCTCTACATAAAGTTATAGTATTTGTACTATAGCCATGGATTTGTTTATTGGATTTCTATTACATAATGCAATTTCAATAACACTTTTATTGAATAAATGCTTCAATAATACTTTTATTGATAAATAGAATATATTTCCATGATTATGAGCTATGACCTTTAGGACATTCCCAATACATTCTACGCTATAGCACAGAAAGCCCAACATTGTGATGTTGAGGCCGAGCGCTACAACGCTGCTTCAACCTCCATACTAGCGTTGCTATGCTCGATTAGGGCATTGCAACGCTCTGAATGTCAGATATGCGCATGCCAATTGTTTCCAAATTGTGTGTTCGATCCTCGAGGCCGTTTTTGTTGTATTTTTCGTGTTTGATGTAATTTTATTATTTTAGTTAATTAAACTAACATAATATGATCATATTAATTTAAATTAATTTTTAGGGGTACTAAAATTTTGTCTATTTTAGCTATGTATTTAATTTTATATTTTATTCATGATAAAATTTATCTGTTGCAAATTGTATGCCATATAGTTTTCTCAAAATTGCACCTTAGGATAAACATTTATCATGCATCATATTTAATATAAATGTTATATTATATAGTTGCATGATTTTGTAAGTATACTCATGCATCATATTCAATATAAAGGTTATATTATATGATTGCACGCATAATTAAGCATATTCATGCATCATACTTTAATATAATTATTATATATGTATGACGAATATGCTCTTATTTTCATTATTGTTTAATATAAGTTCTATATTATAATGAAAATAAAATTGCATTGAGCATGATGTTACGTAGTAAATATAATTGCTATTTTGGTTAATGTCATTAGATGCATGTTATAGGTTTTAATTATTTCATTAATTTATAAAGGTTATAAGTTTGATGAATTAGAATTAAAATATATAGTCAAGAGTTGCATGGAAAGGGATATAGCAAACTCCAAAAATGGATAAGATCACAATAATCAGTTGTACCAATTATGTTCTTCCCTGAGGCAAACTAGTTAGGGTGGGACTATAGGGTTGAAAATGAAGGGTTACACATATAAGAAAACATTAAAGTTGTTAATGATTTCTTGCCAAATAAAATGATAATTAAATATCATATGAATAAAAGTTATCCTGGTGTAATGTTTAATTGACAAAGTCTTAGTTCACTGAAAGAATTGTACACCTCGAGGTGACATTTATTCTAAATCACAAAAGTATAATTGAAAAATTAATGTTGTTAGGGTTCATTAATTTTTGCTAAATTTATTGGATTAAAGGAGTTTTTGCAAAGATATCAAATACAAATAATTTGTGTTGTATAAGCATCTTATAATCATGACTAGCGATGTAATCTCCTTAGTGTTGATAACTTAAATGGTGAGAATTACACCACATGGAAAAATACGATTAACACTGTCTTGGTCATCAATGACCTCAAATTAGTTCTAACAAAGGAATGTCCTTCAGTCTCTAGACTCAATGCATCATGAAATGTTCGTGATGCTCATAACAGGTGGACAAAGGCCAATGATAAATCTAGAGTCTACATTTTGGCAAGCTTAACTAAAGTCTTGCCTAGAAAGCATGAGACCATGGTCATTGCATGAGAGATCGTGGAGTCATTGTGTGACATGTTCGGGCAATTGTCCACACATCTCAAGCATGACGCTCTCAAGTTCATCTTCAATGGTAGGATGAACGAGTGATCATCTGTTAGGGAGCATGTCCTTAACATGATGATCCAGTTCAACGTGGCAGAGATAAACGAGGATGTTATAGACGAGTCTAGCCAGGTAAGCTTTATTTTGGAGATTCTTCCAAAGAGTTTCCTACAGTTTTGTAGCAACACTACCATGAACAATGGAATACAACGTTACCGCCCTTCTGAACGAGCTATAGACTTATGAGTCCTTGATGAAAGTTTAAAAGTTTTTCAAAAAGAAAATGCCCAACTTTGGCATCTAAAACTGGGTCACATAAACCTTATAGGATTGAGAAGTTGATCAAGAATGGACTTCTAAAAAAGCTAAGGAAAAAAATTCTTTACCTATATGTGATTCTTGTCTAGAAGGAAAAATGACAAAACGATATTTTACTGGAAATGGTCATAGAGCCAAAGAACCTTTAAAACTTGTACATTCAAACCTTTGTGGTCTGATGAATGTTAAGGCAAGAGCAGGATATGAATCTACAGATGATTATTCTAGATATGGGTATGTCTACCTAATACAACATAAGTCTGATCCACTTGAAAAGTTCAAGCAATACAAGGCTGAAGTTGAGAATTTATTAGGTAAAAAGATAAGAACACTTTGATCTGATCGAGGTGGAGAGTATATGGATATGAGATTCTAGAATAGTTTAAGAGAACATGGAATCACATCTTAACTCTAAGCACTTGGTATACCTTAAAATATGGTATATCAGAAAGGAGAAACAGAACTTTGTTAGACATGGTTCGGTCAATGATGAGTTATGCTTCTATACCTAACTCGTTATGAGGTTATGCAGTGGAGACTGTAGCCTATCTCTTGAACCAATTCCATAAAAAAGTATGAAACACCTTTTGAGTTATGAAGGGGTTGTGAAAGTAGTTTATGTCATTCAGGATTTGGGAGTGTCCGATCTATGTGCTAAGGGCTAACCCAAAGAAATTGAAACCAAGTTCAAAGTTATGCCTCTTTATAGGCTACTCAAAAGAAACACGAGGTGGTCTCTTTTATGATCTGAAAGAGAATATAAAGTATTTATACCAAAAAATGCAATTGTCTTAGAGAATACCATATTAAAAAGCATAAAACAAGAAGTAAATCTTTTTAAATGTGCTTTTCAATAAAACTACTGAAACTTCAACAAGGGTTGTTGAAGTAGAAAACACTTTAACAAGAGTTGTTGATATTGCTTCATCCAGTCATGCAGATCCTTCTCAAGTGTTGAGGGAGCCTCGACATAGTGGGAGGGTTATAAACCATCTACTCCCTATTTGAGTTTGACAGAAAGTTAAGTTGTCACACCAGATGATGACGTTGAGGATCCATTAACCTGCAAATAGGCAATGGTTGATGTGGACAAGGATGAATGGGTTAAAGCCATAAATAAAAAAAATGTAGTCTATGTATTTCAATTTTATCTGGACACTTGTAGATCAACCTAGTCGGGTAAAACCTATAGATTGGAAATGGATCTACAAGAGAAAGAAAGGTACAGATGGTAAGGTCTAAAAATTCAAGGCTAGAAGAAACTTTTTCACCTATTGTCATGCTTAAATCTATCCAGATCTCTTGTCCATTGCCATATATTATGAATATGAAATAAGGGAAATGGACGTGAAGACTAACTTTCTGAATGGTAATCTTGATGAGACTATATACATGAGTCAATTAGATTCATTGAACAAGATTAAGAGCAAAAGATTTGCAAGCTTAATCAGTCCATTTATGGATTGAAACAAACATCTCGATCTTGGAATATAAGATTTGAAACTACAGTGAAATCTTATGGCTTTGATCAAAATGTTGATGAACCTTGTGTCTACAAGAAGATCATCAACAGTTCAGTATCTTTCTTAGTGTTTATATGTGGATGATATCCTACTTATTAGGAATGATGTAGGTTTACTGACTGATATTAAGAAATGGCCAGCTGTTTAATTCCAAATGAAAGATTTGGATGAAGCGTGGTTTTTTTCTAGAGATCCAAATCATTGAGGCTCGTAAGAACGAAACACTAGCCTTGTCTCAAGCATCGTATATTGACAAAATGCTTGTCAAGTATTCGATGCATAGTTCTAAGAAATGTTTATTACCTTTCAGGCATGAGATTATTTTGTCTAAGGAATAATGTCCTAAGAAATCTAAAAAAGTTGAGGAGATGAGACAGATTCTCTATACGTTTGCAGTAGGTAGCCTCATGTATGCCATGTTGTGTACTAGGTCAGATATTTACTATACAGTGGGGAATATCAATCCAATCCAGGATTTGATCATTGAACGATGGTTAAAAATATTCTTATGTATCTTAAGAGAATGAGGAACTATATATTTGTGTGTGTTGCTAAGAATTTGATCTTTACAGGATACACTAACTTTGATTTTCAGACTAATAAGAGTTCTATGAAACCTATATCAGGATTAGAGTTCACTCTTAATGGAGGAGCTATAATATGATGTAGCATCAAGCAAGGCTATACTTCTGACTTTACCATAGAGGAAGAGTATGTTGTTGCTTGTGAAGTTGCTAAAGAAGTTGTCTGGCTTAGGAAGTTTTTGACAGATTTGGAAGTTATTCCAAACATGTCACTACCCATCACCTATATATGATAATAGTGGTGTTGAGTTAAACTGCAAGGAGCCTTAAAGCCACAAACGAGGAAAGCACATCGAGAAGCATCATCTCCTTATGGAGATTTTACAACGAAGAGATGTGGTTATCACAAAGATTGCTTCGGAGCACAACATTGATGATCCATTTACAAAGGCTCTCATTGCTAAAGTTTTTTAGGGTCACTTGGAGAATTTGGGTCTACGGGATATACGTCATCTTGTCTAGGGAAAGTGGATGATTTTTGGGGTATAGAGGATGCCCTAGTTTATTGTATACTTTATATTGTATCTTGTACTGTACACCCCATTCGCTTTAGGACAAGTGGGAGATTGTTGGATTTAGTGTTCTAAATCTAGTGGATCTTGTATTTTGTAATTTTTTAATACAAATTATTTATTTAATAGAATAAGAAATATTTTACTTACATTTATATAGGATTAACTCAATCCAATAAACTAAAACCCGAGGTTGTCTAATGTAACTTGAATAGTATGTGGTAGACATACAAGTGGATCATGTTCAAGTAATAACCTAATAGGTTTGTAGTACATGGATAAGGTTGGGTACCTTATCCTGGTAACACTGCGAGTACGACCCAATTTATTACTGTTACATGAGTTGTGAGTGTTACATGCGATATGATCCATATTGTTCATATGGAGACATGTGAGTGGGGTTATCCTGTATAAAAAGCTTATATAAGACCAGACAATGAAATGATTAGTTTCTCTGTATAACATCGTTGCTTGTAGAAACTAAAATTGCACTAGGATAACCATAGGTGACTTGACCTTAATCCTAAGTGAGCTGTGAACTCCCTGTAAGAATAGTGAAAATCAAATGCGGAAGCGAGATCATCCCAATTTTTGTTTTTCATAGAATTGAGGTTTATAAAACAATAAATATTATGCATTATCATAAAAAAGGAAGATGAAGAGTTTGGATCAACTTACGCTTGAAGCCAAAACCTTCTTCATGAAAGCCTCCTCTTGGGTCACGATCAATCACGAATCAAAAGGCCATCAACAAGGATACCACCACAAAAGCAACCTCCGTATTCTCTATAGGGGAATACAATTCCCAGGAGTATGTGGGCTCTGGGTTTTGGAAGAGGGAGAATAGTAAATTGTCAGAAGAAAATTCTCTTGAGAGATTTTTCAAATCAAAATTTTTCTGAGAGAGTATTGTGTCATAAACGATGAAGAAGTATTAAAACTTCCACACCCACTAGCACGATCACATTGAGTGAAAAGAGGGGGAGGGAGTTACAACTCCCTCCTCAATTAATTTTAAAAAAAGAATTAATTAAATTTAAAATAATTTAATAAATAATAGAAAACCTATAGTTTTTATATTTTATCAAATACAATATAACCTATAGTTTGTTTCTCTCTCAATAGTGCATGGCATTAATATAAATCACATTTATACTAAATTTAATTATATGAATTCCATCAATATAATTAATATTTGAATCATATTCAAATATTTAGTTCCTCTCAAATAAACTTTATATTATAATATATCAAATAGATTATATTAATTATATCACATATAATTAATTCCATCAATTAATTTGAAAAATTCAAATTAATCCAAAATTAATTCTCAATAATCCATGTTGAGTTATTGAGAGGACCTTATGGACTTGTAAATTAAAGCTTCAATGGTACTTGAATAATTAATTAAACTTCTTTAATTAAGTTTAAACATCCATTAACTGTCAGTCATTCCACTAAAAACCGACAACTGCACTCTTTGCACTACAGATATATTTATGTGTCCATTGGATATAACCATCAACATTGTGATGACTCTTCACAAATTGCTTGTAAGTACAGTTGGGTCAAAATTACCGTTTTACCCCTATAGTTACATCTAACTCCTTAAGTACCATTGATCTCTCTAATGAACAATAAGTCATAGTCCAACTATGACCAAACCCTCTCGAGCCAAGAGAGGGTGTGGCGCCACATTGTTCAAGCCCTGGAATCATCCTTTAAGGGAACAATTTATCTACTTACACCGATATTAAGGAATGAGTGAATTCTGTCTTCTGTAGTTGTGTTCCCAACTCCACAATCAAACGAATCCCCAAAATGGTAGGCTTATTGAATCAGCGATCCGGCTACTCTTATCCATACAAGTCGAAGGATCGCCTTCATATGTAGGAGTTCACAACTCACTAAGGATTCAAGTCATGTCACCTATGGTCATCCTAGTAAAATGTAAGTCTTTACTGTTAATGATATCATATAAAGAGACTATTCATTTCGTGGTTTAGTCTTATATAAACCTTTTTGTATAGAACACCCCCGCTCATATGTCTCCACATGAATGATCAGGGTCAGATCATTTGTAGCACTTTACAACAATTGTAACATCTACAAAGTACGTCGTATCAGTAGTGTCACCAGGATAAGGGAAACGGTATAAATCTTACTGAGTTATTTTATGCGGTGATTTTATGAAATGAATTGCGGTGATGGGAATGCGTTGTGCAACAAATTTTCTCAGCAGAATCCAAGTATAAATCCTACTGAGTTTCCTGGTAAGTCCAGGGTCGAACTCAGGGACTAAGGGAAATGGTATGCGGTGATAATTTTTAAGAAGACTTTGCGGTAACCAATAAATCAAAGAGTTGTTTTTGGGTTGTTGTATGCGGTAATATGCGACGGAGTTGAGAAAAGAGTTGATAATATGGAAGATGCGATGAATATGCGGGGAACGGGTTGAGAAGAGGTTCAGTTCACACTTCCTAGGATACGTTCATGTTATGCGATCATGCAACACACATACAATAGCAAATCATCTCTCAACGCAAATGCTACGGCTTCTAGTTCTAGAACGCATGCGATATATGCGATAAAGTCTATAGGACCTACACATAAGCCTCTATTCTTATTTATGCGATGACAAATGACACATACATAAACAAGGCGACCACGTAATATCATAACCTATCTCTAGGGTGCATGCGATGCATGTTGGCAAACAGAGCTTATCTCTAAGTCCCTATCTCTTACTTATGCAGATCTAATCTTGCTCTCTCGAGTCTAGATTCTAACCTAGCTCTCTCAAGTCTTAGGTTATTTCTTTAGACTCTCTCTCGAGTAGCTCTAAAGGGGTGTTGGACGCAACATAAGACAAGACAATCGCCTGCAATGAAGATCCTAGGTCATGTTAGCTTAGATCTTCTCAACCCATTCGATAGATTTAGCTACTCATGCGTGCTTTTAAGAGAGTGAAAATATTTAGATAATCAAGTTCCATTTTATAGATATATAATTGAAATACAGAATGACAATGCGAAATGAGATTAAAGAGCCTGGTAGCAATCTCTTGCTTCCCAAGGCTTTTACACTGTTCTTCTCTACTCTATTCAAAAGATAGTCTTGCTCTCACGAGAGCCGACCCTCTCTCCACTTTTCCACGCCTCTAGGTTCTCTCTCGAGCTGACCAAAGGGATCTTCCGGCGTCTCTTCCCTTCTCTCACTCCGTCTTCGAAGTAAAAGAAAAACTATGAACAAGGCTACTTTTATCTAAGGGAAAATTATCTAACTGTCCGTACTCCTTCGCTGAAGGTTTCCTTCGGTATTTATAGAGCTTTGAGGTGAAAGGCTTCTTCTCTCTTATGATTGCACTGATGGGATGGCATTAATTCTCTGTTTGATGCGCCGAATATTTGTCACCAAAAAGTTGAGTGTACTTGCTACAGTAGTTCGTAAGCGGTTTGTCAACTTAATTCGTAATCGACTGTCATCAGCTTTCTGTCCCATTGTGATTTATTATGCTTTTCACCCAGATGCGCCGGCTCTATGCGGAAATCCTTCTTGAGCAGATATTTGTGAGCGCAAATCACCGCAAAGCCTTGCGGTGATGTTGCGTTCGACCGTTGATTTCTTGTGATCACATTTTTCACTTTGTATCAACGCATATTCTGCATAAAAATACATAAGTTACTGTTTTCATGTGATGGACGCATGCGACCGCAATATTATGAACTAAATGCTTTTTGGACGCAATCTTATATATTTTATCAACGTAAACCTGCATTGTTTAATAACTTACCATTGTAATAACGTGCATTTCTGCCCATTATCACACCTCCAAATTTAAAGAATGCTTGTCCTCAAGCATAAGCTAAAGATTTCCTTTAGAAAGTCGACTGCAATTTCTTTTCCTAGATTTCTCAAGGATGCCTTATTCAAATCCTATATACCAAAATTTCCTTAATCTTATTCAGGTCTCTTCTTAAAATATTTCTAAAATTTAGTGACCGCAAGTTTAACCTTCAAAAAGACTTTACTAGATTCCAGGACATCGCATGATTTTTTTCAAAAGAACTTTTTCATTGGGGTGTCAAATGAATTTTATCCTTGCTTATTTTAGACATTATTATTATTTTTTTTTCTCTCTGACCCTGCGCTAATCCAAGTGCCTCACCTTCATTTTGGCTTGCGCCTACGTATGTCATGCGGACATCTAACTACGAGCAAGGTGTTATTTCTCAGATTAAACTCATACCTACTTGGCAGCGAAGTTGCGGTCATTTTTTTTATGCGTTGATCACGATTCCTAACTTCGTTTTGGCTTGCCTCCACGTGTGGTATGCGGACATCCAACTATGAGTAGGATCCGATCGCAACGTTATGATTCTTTTTTAGATAAGGCTAAAAATAGCAAGGTCGAAAAGTGAATACCGCACCTCCAAATTTAAAATGCGGCAATGTTCTTAGGAAGTTTCGTAAAGGGTCAGTTTGAAAGAAAGGTAGCAAACCACTAACTTCTAGAAATATTTCATGAGGTGACTGTCCTAAATTAAGTTGACTCTAATGTATACGAAAAAATAGAAGCATGTATTTCATCATTGAAATCATAATTGGCAAAGAGAAATCATGCAGTGACTAACTAAATTGATCAATGTTAAATGATTGTGGTAACCAAAGAGGATGCAGTGATAAAATTTTGAAAATTAAAATGCGATGCAATAATGAAATTTGGAATAAAGTCAAGGAAAGATACAACCCCCAAATTTGCGCTGTTGCCCGCATTATTTGTTGATGCATCCTGCTTTGCGGTGATCTACTTTCTTTGGATTGCGGTGACGGCATAAAGTAGTTGCATCTTTGTGTAGTGCCTTTACAATTGTTCACCTCGATTGTTTGCAAAAAAACATTGAGAGGGTCAAATAATATTAAAAAAATAGAGTTAACAAAATCGCTTACCGCAATCGTTTAACACGATCGCATTTTTTTTTAAATAAGCAAATATGCGATAACAGATAACATCAAGGTGATGAAAGTTCATGAAGTATTTAGGTAGAAAAAGGATATTCAAAAGGATTGTGTCCCTAATGAGGTTGAATCACATAGTAACTCAGGGACTGCTTATTTTGCGATACAAGCTGGACTTTTCATGTCCACGATGACTTTTTCTTCTTTTCCCTGTCTCTGAAATCTTGACTGCCTTAATCCGGAGCTTTTCCCCATGAATGTTCATCGTAATCTCCCCCTTGTGCACATCATTTGAAGCGCGACCGATCGAGAGGAATGGTCGTCCCAATATGGTGGGTGCATCTTCGTCCGCTTTATAATCCAAAATGATGAAGTCTGTCGGTAGGATGAATTTATCAATTGAGATTGCGACATCTTTCAACTCTGCTCCAGGATGTATTCAGGATCTGTCCGCAAGCAGGAGAGTCTCCATCTTGGGCGTGAGTTTGCCCATATTCAATCGTTTGAAGATTGATAGTGGCATTACATTTATACTCGCCCCAAGATTGCATAGTGCTTGGCCACTGTAGACCCCTCTAATGAAGCATGGTATTGTGAAGATTCCTGGGTCACACATTTTTGTTGGGATCGTAGCATTTTGCATTACTGCTACTATCGTGATTTTGTCTTCATCATTTTGTTTCTCTTTCAATCTTTGCGGGACTGGTGGTAGCTGGACTTCTTCTGTCTCATGTTCTAAAGGCTCAAGGGTGGACGCAACTTCAGGGTTCATCTTCTCGGGCTTTTTCGAATTATAAGTCAACGAGTCCTCAGTTGTCAACGCATTCAAGTTGGTCGTGATGGGTTCCTCCCTTACTTCTACAGTCATTTTTTCGCTTAGCAAGGAGACTGCTAAGCATTGTTCCTTCCCTGTACCCCCAGTGTTGCGAGGAAGCTCTGTTGAGCTCGTTAAAGCTCCTTGCGGTCTATTTTGAGCTTGCCCGCAATTTTTCATAGCTGAATTTCGAGATTTCGAATGGACGTTGCTTGATTCTGAAGCACCAATTCGTTCTTCTCAATGTATTTCTTCAGTAAGCTCTCTAAGGACGAAGATTGTGGTGTCTGCGAACTGCAGGCTTGGTTATGCGTTGGACCGTTGGTTCGCGGGAAAAATTCGGGTGGCCCTTCTTTTTGTGCCACTAGTTGAAAACTTTGTTGTCGATTTTTCCATGCGAAATTTGGGTTGTTTCTCCACCTGAGGTTGTACCTATCGAGATAGGGATTATTCTTTATGAAGCATACTGACTGCGGATTTCCTGGGCATTCGTCCATCGGATGCGCATCTCCGCAGATGACACAACTTGAGGTCGTTTGAGCAATTGCGTTGACCTGCCCTTTTTTTGCTCCCGTACTATTAATTGTGATGCCTTGAATCAAACTCATCATCGCAGTCATCTGGTTCTGAAGGGATGCAATGGGCCCGTTGTTCATGTCACTATCTTTAATTCTTAATCTTTGATCACTTTCTCGCCAGTCCTCGTGATTTTTTGAAATGCAATCAAGGATACTTTTGGCCTTCTCATATGTTTTGTCAAGCAGACCACCAGCTGCTGCTGCATTGGCCGTGGTTTGTGAAGCAGAGTTCAGTCCTTGATAAAAAATCTGGTAAGCCATTATGTTGACAGTCTCTTACTAGCCTCTTAAACCTCGTCCAAGTATCGCTGAGCGATTCGCTAGTTTCTTGTTCAAAATTTGTTATTAATTTTCTTCTCCTGGAATTTTCAGTTGGTGGGAAGTATTTCTTCATAAACTTCTCTACTACTTATTCCCATGAAGTTATCTCCCCCGGTTCGAGAGAATACGCCCATTTTCGTGCCTGATCACACAAAGAAAATGGAAGAAGAGTTAGTCAAACTTCTTCGGTAGAGATATTCGGGAACACAAAATTGTTGCAAATCTCTACCGGCTGGATCCTCGCCACACCTTCCTCCAAATTGCCCAGCAGTCTGGATCATCTATAGCATCACTGGTTTCATTTCGAATCAAGAACCATCAACGGCAGGCCTCATGATTCATCGGGAGAAATCGTAGAGGTTGGGCAATGCATAGTCCGGAATGGGCCTATTGCGATCGTTTGCCAGTAGGATTGGATTCTCCATGACATTGTTTTCATTTGGTGCTCCGTTTCCAGGTTACTCTGCCATGTCGTCTTTATCTGGTTGTTGTTATTGGCGACTATCTCTCATTCTTCATCGGAACGTCCTCTCAATCTCTGGGTCATAATTTTCCAAATATTGCGAGCTGCAAAGAAATCAGAAAAAATTACCGTTAGCACACTGAATTGTCGAAGTCCTCGGCAACACCACCAAAAACTTGATGCGTTATTTTATGCGGTGATTTTGTGAAATGAATTGTGGTGATGGGAATGCGTTGTGCAACAAGTTTTCTCAGCAGAATCCAAGTATAAATTCTACTGAGTTTCCTTGTAAGTCCAAGGCCGAAATCAGGGACTAAGGGAAACAATATGCGGTGATAATTTTTAAGAAGACTTTGCGGTAACCAATACAGTATGAGAAAAGAAAGGAAAAGGAAATGACCGGATGGAAGCAAAGATTTGCTCCCAGTGGATGTGCGTCAAGGCTTTTGGTGGTGCCATGGATGGGCAGAGAAGCTGACTCATTCGAGATCTAGCTCCGGTCGAAGGCTCTGGTCGTCACTCGGAATGGATGAAGGAGGTGAAGAACTCTCAAGTGTCTTCTCATGAATTTTGTCTGGATCGCGGGGAAAATCCTTGGTTTGAGGGATAATCTCCGGATAACTTGAATTTTAGCTCGTTGGCTTCTATTTATAGAGCTTGGGTCGCGTACAGCATTAATTGAACTGCTCTGAGTCTGACATTCGGCGTGTTCGTCCTTGCTGAACCTTTGCCACCAACGGCGTGGTAGGTGAAATGTCAACATCATCTTTTGGTTTTTCTCGAGGTAGATGCATTGATGCGTTCATTCCACCTACCTTGTGTTGATCCCATTAGAATGCGTTGTCACATAGCCACAATCATTCAATGGCCACATTCGCTTAATACCACAACTCTACATGATGACCGCAATCGCTTGACGAGCGCGACTCCCATGCGATGGATGCATATGGTTGATTATCGCAACATCCATGCGTTGATTGATGTGTTTGCCTTTGCGATGGAGTGTTTCTCCGCATGCGGTTGTCTATGCGGTGGTCCGGTTTTCGCATTTGCGTTCATTTCCTTCATTAGCTACAAAAATAGAACATTGAACGCATAATTAATGCAAAATTACGGGTTAGCTGAGATTCATCGTGCTGATCGACGCAAACTCTTTTTCTCCCGAATTCCTAACATGATTGCCACATATTCTGCCAAACAACCTTCATAATTCTAAGTAAAAAGACTAAGATGGCATGCATTTCTACATGTCGTCAATAAGCAAGTTCCATTTTATAAATATAGAATTGGAATACAGAATGATAATGCGAAATGAGAATAAAAAGCCTGGTAGCAATCTCTTGCTTCCCAAGGCTTTTACACTGTTCTTCTCTACTCTATTCAAAAGATAGTGTCGCTCTCGCAAGATTTGGCCCTCTCTCTGCTTTTCCACGCCTCTGGGTTCTCTCTCGAGCTGACCAGAGCAATCTTCCGACGTCTCTTCCCTTCTCTCGCTCCGCCTTCGAAGAAAAAGAAAAACTATGAACAAGGCTACTTCTATCTAAGGGAAAATTATCTAACTGTCTGAACTCCTTCGCAGAAGGTTGTCTTCGGTATTTATAGAGCTTCGGGGTGAAAGGCTTCTTCTCTCTTATGATTGCACTGATGGGATGGCATTAATTCTCTGTCTGATGCGCCAAATATTTGTCACCAAATATTGAATGTACTTGCTACAGTAGTTCGTTAGTGTTATGCCTTTCACCTAGATACGCCCACCAAGTTGCACCGGCTCTATGTGGCAATCCTTCTTGAGCAGATTTTTGTGAGCGAAAATCACCGCAAGCCTTGCGGTAACCCTGCATTCGATCGTTGATTTCTTGTGATCGCATTTTTTGCTTTGCGTCAATGCATATTCTGCACAAAAATACATAAGTTAACTATTTTCATGCGATGGATGATGACGAGAAATTAGATGTCAATTACTCAACAACTAAAATTCCGTGGACGCAATATGCGATGCATGTTCTTAAGGTATGCGTTGATTGTCATGCATCGATGGTCATGCGTTGGAATGACTATGCGTTAACAAATGTATGCGATGACCATGCGTCTTGTCATAAGTTTTCTTGCGCTCACGCCATGTATAACGCGAATGCAAGTTTCTCGAGTGATCCGAGGTCGAACTCAGGGACTTGTAGCAAGATGTATGCGGTAATGTGCATGCGGCGGTTGAATAAAAGAATATTAGAGGGGTTGTTAAGCTAACACTATTCCTACTCCTACTCCTAGCTATCAGACAACAAAATGAGAATATGAATGAGAAGTAGAGACACGACAACTATTGACATGAAGTAAATGGATGGAAAAATAGATAAAATGTGGAGATGTCTTCATTGTAACCCTTAAGAGTGACCGCAAAGGCAACCTTAGTCAACGCAAACCATGTTGTAATGCCACACACACTTAAGCCTAATTCTATGACGTATGCGATATATATGTGAAAGTGCTGAGAAGCCTATGCCAGCCTAAACCCCTATAACCCGCTCACGTGCTCTCGCCGCATGAGCATGATGGCCGCATATCACTACCATATCCAACTTCCTGGATGTATGCAATATCCTATCCAATGACTAAGTATGCGATACTCTAGTAATCTCACTAAGTGAGGCAATGAAGTTATGGATGCTAAGTAAAGAAAGGTGGATATGGAATTGAAGGAAACAGAGAAATGCATTGAACACATAATGTATTAATTCCTTAATCACAAAATGTAATACAATACAATATAAGAAAAGAATCGAAAATGAAATGACCAGTTGGAAGCAAAGACTTGCTTCCACCGAATGTGCGTCAAGGCTGCCGATGGTACCATGGATTGGTGGTGGAGCTGACTCTCCCGAGATCTAGCTCTATTCGAAGGCTCTGGTCGTCACTCAAAATGGAGGAAGGAGATAAAGAACTCTCAAGCTTTCTTGTCACGCATTGTCTGTATTGCAGGGATAAACCCTAGATAAGTTAAAATTCTGCTCATTGGCTTCTTTATATAGAGCTTGGATCACCGAAAGCATTAATGGGCTGCTCTGATTTAGACATTCGCGGCGCGTTAGTCCTTTCTGAATCTCTACTGCTAATGGCATGGTAGGTGAAATGTCAACATCAGCTTTTGATTTTTCTGAGATGTACGTTGATGATGGAAAAATAGGCATGTGCAGCGGAAAAGAGAATTGATTTTACTCTAATTGCACAAATTAAACATGCAACCCTAAATAAACTAATTAGGGTTATTTAGAAACATTACCTTTGAAGCTCCTGAAACTCGTCTATCTTCGCTCAAACACGAACCGGACAACTACTAGAGCTGACCTACTATCCTCTGGACTCAGAACTGGGTTGTGGGACCCGATGGATGAAGAATCTGAGAGAGAGAAAAAGATGGAAATAGTAGAGAGAAATTTGGGTTGGGTTTGGATTTTTTCAGCCCAATTTTTAAAAACTAATTTTGCAAAATGTCAAAAAGTTTTTAATCCAAAATGATAAGCCCGTATTTATAGAAAAGGGCCATGCAAAATTGCATGAAATAACTTCATAAAAACCCAACACCTAGAATCCACTATCTATGTGGGCTTAATGTCTCCACAATAAGCCAACACCTAGCTGTAACGAAAATTTTTATTTCTTCTTAAAACATGCGCTGATACAAATATGGATATGAATGAATGCAAATTTTATATCTTTAAGCATGTGGACAAATATGCGATACTACTTTTAGATATGTGTTGCCTATGAATATTCTTGTAGTATGCCTTGCGTTGTCACAAGTTTCCTTACGTTGGAACCAAGTGTAATTCCACCACAAGTTTCTCGGTGTGATCCGAGGTCGAACAGAGGGACTGTTTGAGGTTATTGTGGTATGTTCGTGGTATATGCAACCAGGTTTTTCAATCTTTAAAGAGTGTTTTGTACAAGTATATAAAATTACAAAGTAGAGGAAAGCAGTAAAATGCAATAATAAAATAAGTACAGTAAACCTAAGCTAGATGATACAAGATACAGGCTTCATGATACGAGATGCTGGGGTCTGAGCTGGCTGTGAAGGTTATGCAAAGAACATGGAATGCGGCAGCAAGTCTTATGTACAAATAGAAAGAGAAAGATAACTAATATGAACAACGCAAGTTTCTTAATTGCGTCGAAGTTATAAGTACGGTTTTGCTTTTCTCTTGGTGTACACCTTTCAGTGATTGACCACACTCCCACATGTTTGTGGTGAATCAGAGACGAACGTAGTGAACGCAAGGTTGCTTCCATGTTTGAAAGTATTACTCCTTTAGATAACGCATTCTTCTAACCTTCTCTCGATAGATCAGAATGGCATCTTCACTTCTGCTCTCACAGGTGAAGATGTCGTCTAACATGCTTTAGCTAAACGTAGTTATCTCTTTAACACAAGTTAAGTACTCATTTAATTCATATTAACTACCAGGGGATTAAGAAGACATCATGGAGAAAGTGATTCACAGAGGAACAGAAGTAGACAGAAAATGGAATATGAAAGTAATCGAAACATTGAAAATATCTATTAAGCGTTTGATACATGGTGTGTGAATGAAGAGATAAAGAAAATGGAATACAATGATGAAAAGAGATAGAACAGATACAAACAAGTGCCAACGTCTAGGCACCAATTCGGGTGGAGATCTGCTTGCCGGATTGGATGGATCAGATGGATGAATAAGCTTCCCTCTCAGGCTTGCTCATCCGATAGCAGGGTTCTCAGCACAGAGCTTCTCGGTGGGTATTAGGCAGAATAGAACTGAGACTTACCTCTCGGCTTTGTCTCGTCTTTTTCCTATATTTCTTCAGTTAAGCACTCAGCTCAACCTTTTCTCTCAACACTTTAGCAGCAATTAGCCCCGTATCCAGTAGCATACATTTTCTCTGAAATCTATGGGGTATTCATAGGTGAGGATCTTTGACTCCGGCCTTGTAGTCCCCACTTTTTGTTATGGAAATTTCGAAGATGGAGGGATATTATTCCTTCTGTTATGCAATTATACCGTCAATTCTGCACAACCGTTAGTTATACACGTGTCTCAATCCTCCGCTTTTGCATTGCTCAGCTGCATCTTTAGATCGTGAGTTCGCATGCGGTGTTGATTTTATTACCGCATGGGGTTGAAAGTCAGCTCTAGATCGACTGTCGCATTGGCCGTCATTGTGTTAATCATCTCTTCATTGTGGATTGATGGGCGCATTGTGACAGAGATGCGTTGATCAGTTCTTCTTGAGCCTTGAGGGTAAGCGGTGACTCGGTTTCCTGCAAAACAGAGTAAAATCTCCTTTTCTTCCATCTTAAAGATGTTAGTGGGTGTAATTTCGATAATTTATAATTATTGTAATTTTGAGATAATTTTTATACAATCGGTGCATATTCACTATCTTTTGGCCACAATATCTAGATAAGGCAGTACAAATAACTTGTATTTCTACAAGTTATCACACCCCCAAATTTAGATATATGCTTGTCCTCAAGCATATCTTCTACTTAGTCAATAAAGCTTAATTCCTATCCTACATTTTTGCGTCGATTGGTTGCTCTGAATGTTACACTTAGGCATATTACTTTACATCGCAACTTCTTCCTATCCTTGCTAATTCTTAACAAAGCCCTACTTTATTCTTCTATATAACAAATTTCTGCTAAAAAATGCTTTTCTAATTTTTCAAAATAGAATGTTTATCTCTTCTTTGTCAAAACAACTCGATGTATCTATATGCGGTGGTCAAAACTTTACGTTATTTATTAGAGACTATTGGTCATGGTTACACTCTTCGTTTTGGCCTGTCCCCACGGGTGTCATGTGAACATCCAACTACGGTTGTGTGTCAATTTCAACTTTAACTCATGAATTTTAGAGGACTGGTCTCTTGTATTTTTTTTTCTATTTCATATTGCGTTGTTCTTGAAAACCCACCTTCGTTTTGGCTTGCTCCTACGGGTGTGATACGAATATCCAACTACGAGCATGCTTCTTTTACAACTAAACTCTTATTAGGTTGGGAACATTTTAAGGGTTTCCCTTGCGCTGACATTGAAGATTTGTATGATTTTTTATTTTTTTTTTTGAAAAGTGGATGCGTTTTCTTAAATAATGCATATTCTAATCTTATCTGCTCAGACCTTCCCCACCCCTAAATTTAAAGATGAGCAAGGTCCTCATTGCATTGTTTGGAGAGACTAGACAAACACTTAGAAGAAAATTTCAAAAAGAAGGTTTGAGCAGAACTTTGAAAGATAAAAGGTAAAGTACTGCTAAACTAAGAATTAACTAAGTGTTAGTCTGAATTTACAAAGTATGAGAAATGTTTCTAAGTATAAACATATATTACATCATAGCAACGCAATGAAGAACACAAAAATAAAAGATTGAGAACATTGCAAGTATTGACAAAGGATGATAAAGAAAAAGACACATGCAAAAATGGAGTGAATATGTACTCATTATATTGACTATTAACAAAGTATACAATTAATTACAAATTAACATAGTACAAAATTTTGTGCTTGTACAAGAATCAAAGAATTGAGATGTCATTGTTTGAATTCGATTCAGACATGTGCATGATAAAAAAATTAACACCGTTCTTCTCTTAATGCAAGTACATTTTTGCTGAGGACGGGCAACAACGCATACACCCCCGCAACAATCCCTTTAACTAAACACCTTTCTAGAGGATACCTTAACATAGTGCATTTAGCTAAGGATGGGCAAAGGACATATACGAGCGTAACACACCCCTCAACTCAATGCATTTGATTGTAAAGGACGCAAGGTGTCTCTTGTTAACTCACTATGCACCCATCATCGCGTTACATACCAGTTTTTAATTTTCTGTTTAATTCATCAGAAACGCAAGTCGAAAAGACGTTGCAGTGTTTAATGTTTCATCCAATCATTCACATGAGTTAAAGAACAAAGCTAGTAATGTATACAAACTCAACGATTTAAACATGACATGAAAAATTAAAGCGAAGAGAATTACAAAAAGCAGTAAAGGCTAATTCTAAAAAACAGTAAATACAGAGGGAAGTGTGAAAAAAGAAACCTAAAAATTAGTCAAAGTGGGACTAAGAGGAATGTTAGATGTGGCATGACCTAGCAGGCAATCGGAGCTGGAACTCACAACGCTACCTGAAAACCTATCGAGAAGGTAAGTATGAAATTAAGTTATTCTTATTTAGTAATTGAGATTGAAATGTTTATGTTGTAAATAATTTGGTTCAACATCTAGCTTAGAGATGGCTAGGTGAGGTATTGTTGGACAAACTGAGAAAGTTGATATTAGAGTAGCGCAATGGAAGCGTGGTAATAGACGAGGGTATAGGAGGTTACAACAGTGGTTGATATGAAACTTCAATCGGAGTTAGTTCGAGTAAATTTCAAGAACGAAATTTTTTAAGGGGGAAGTAATTGTGAAACCCGGATCTCCATTTTCCTACTTAAATAAGTGATTAAGGGGTTAATTAGGAGAAAGTTAAATCCTATGCTATGTAAATAATCTAATAATTTTACAATTGTCATAATAATTGTAATAATTGTCACCTTCTGTGGATCAACAATTAGTAAGAGTGAATGTAAACTATAATGGTTAGGTATTATAGTTACGATAACCATATTTGATTCTAGAGTACGAGTAGAGAAGACCCTAAAAGGATAAAAAGAAGAGAAAACCTTGAAGACGTAAATCCTGAATAGTGAGGAAAGGATTGAAGAACTAAGGCAAATATAGAAAATTATTTGAGATAATTCGTGTGGAAGTTGCACGGAGATAAACCATATTTTCAGTAGCTAGCGAGATTGGAGGAAGTTGGAGAGAATGGAGAGAGCGAGATTAGAGCGAGAGCGAGATTTGAGCAAGAGCGAGATTTGAGCGAGAGAATGGGAGAGAGCGAGACTGGTTGAGCGAGAGAATGGAAGGAAGCGAGAATGGTTGAGCGAGAGAATGGGAGAGAGCGAGACTGGCTGAGCGAGAGAATGGGAGAGAGCGACACTACTGAGATCCAAGCTAGCGAGAAGGCTGAAGAGAGCGAGATCTTTAGCGAGAGTGGAGAAAGCGAGAGTTTGAGCGAGAAAGTTGGAGAGAGCGAGAGTGAAGAGAGCGAGATTGTGAGCGAGAAAGTGGGAGAGAGTGAGAGCGGAAAGAGCAAGACCAGCGAGAAAGTGGGAGAGAGCGAGAGCAGCCTGAACGCCTCATTCGAACGTCACGCCCACGCGATCGAAGGAAACCGCCTGTGCATCGAACGGCCGGGCATTTATGTGTTGAATTTTGCCACGATCTTATAGATTATGCATTGAAAACCCTAAATTGAATACAAACAAAGCTTGAAGACGTAAGGGCAAATGTCAATTAAAATTGAGGTGTCCGATTAAGAGGAATTCTTAAACCCTAAGAAATTGTGTTGGATGCATTTGGGAAGAACACATTGAACCAAGGTGAAGTCAGCTTACGTTGATAAAGGGAGGATTAAACATTTGACCATGCAGCCAAGTAGTTGGTGTCAACACCATAGGAGGTTTGGACGCCTATAAATAGAGCCGTTGGGATTTCATTTTCAAATCACACATCATAAAATTCATAAAAAGATGGGGAGAATAGAGTGCATTGGACAGTGAGGGTGGAGGAGAATGCATCAACTTGAGACGAGAAGATCTCCCAATCTACTTGAGTGTTTGATGTAATTTCAAATCCGTCTGAGAGATAAGAGAGTCTAGTTTTTCATGGTGAGGCTTTCGGAGAAGAAGCGCTAAGGAATTGGGCTGGAGAATGAGGAAAAGACAGAGGGGTCGAGCTATCGGGTAAGCTGAGCCAGTCTTGATGTTTGGATGATTCCGGCTAAACCATGAAGAGTTATAAGCTAAGCTTTTATGGTAAGCTTCTTAAGATATTTTAGAATAGTTTTGTAGAAGGAAGTATCTTAAAATAAGGTTTATAACTATGAGTAATCTAAGCTGTAAGTTGGATCTGGATTCTAGGGGTAAAAAGGGAGCCCGAGGTAGAAAAGGGAACTATTAGAAAGGCTCCTAAGCAAATAAGATGAGTGTTATAGCTTTGATAATTAACACAGTGTGAGTGTTATAGCTTTGATAATTAACACATAGTGTGAGTGTTATAGCTTTGATAATTAACACATAGTGTGAGTGTTATAGCTTTGATAGTTAACACATAGTGTGAGTGTTATAGTTTTGATAGTTAACATATGTTGTGAGTGTTATAATTTTGATAGTTAACATATGTTGTGAGTGTTATAGCTTTGATAATTAACACATAGTGTGAGTATTATAGCTTTGATAATTAACACATAGTGTAATTGTTATAGCGTTGTAGGTTCGATATATCGTGAGTGTTAGGTTGCCTTGATAGTAAATGCATATTGTGAGTATTCATTTAGCTTTATAATCTGATATTGAAATATATGCATCTGTAGATACAAAATACATGCTTTTGGTGATAGGATGATTGCCATGATATTTTGTGTGTGTGACTATGGTAACTGTGATTATGCTCGGGATGTGGTTAGCATGCTTAACAAAAGGTGCTTGGCTGGAAAATTGGTCGGCTTCGGTCGACGAGAAATAATAGTTGGTGACGACTGGCAGGAAATATGGTCAAGTACCTAAGCATGACTAGCGAGATAAATAAAATGGTTGATGTGCACATTGGTGGGAATTGGGGTCACAGGAAGGTTTCCATAGGTGATTGTATTGTTTGATGATATGATATGCATGCTATTTGTAGCTTTTGGGATAAAGATTATTGGTTGCATGATTATATCTTTGACTGTGCATGAGTTATAATGCGAGTGTTGGCATGTGATTGATTTCCCAAAAATGATGATTTTCAAAATGATTTTCATCTTTAAAAGAACGACTCACTAGGCTTAGTAGCTTACACTCTTCAAAATGTTTTCTTAATCCCCACCCCCCCAGGTAGCGGAAGATGAGGAGTTCCAGAGTGTTGCTAAGGTCAAGGTCTGCCACGTGCCCCATTTACACTTCCGGAGGGTGTTTACGGTTGTCGTTGTAAACTTTGTTGTTAAGTCCTTAAGTTGTATAAACGTTATATCACTGTCGTAATAAAAAGATGGGCCTACTTAATCCGTTATAGTTATTCTCCTTGACTAATCATTCCGCTGTGTATAAGTTATAGTATGGTATCAGAGTTATTCTGCAAGACTCATTAGGCAGTAAATGTCAGCTCAAGGATTGATAACTGCTGCAGTTGCATCCCTCTCCCAGGCTGAGAAGGTGGTCTGGGGGCAGGGTGTGACACATTAGTCTGTGGGTGATAAGTAGTCGCAACTCGATGGCTGACGTTAAATTTAGTGAACAAGTTGGCAATTATGCGGTTGATAAAGTGAGAGCCCTCATCGCTGATTAAGGCCCATGGCATCCCATATCGAGCAAAAATGTTCTTCTTCAGAAACTTCGCCACTGTGGCCGCATCATTCTTGGCACATGCAATAGCCTCAACCCATTTTGATACATAATCACTCACAACCAGGATATAGTGATGACCTTCTGATGGTGGAAACGGGCCCATGAAGTCAATTCCCGAAACATCAAATAATTCCACTTCTAAGATTGATGTCAATGGCATTTCATTTTTTTTGACATATTTCCCATTCTCTAACATCTGCCGCATTGCACAACGTGGGCGTGGGCATCCTTGAACAATGTTGGCCAGAAATAGCCACATTGTAAAACCTTTGCGGCAGTCCACTGCCCCCCAAAATGTCCTCCATACGGGGACTCATGACAAAGCTCTAGAATGTGCTTGACTTCGTGCTCAGGAACGCATCAACGTAATATATGAACAGGTCCTTGCCAATATAGGAATGGGTCATCCCAAAAATAGAATTTGGCATCATGTCTTAGCTTTTTCTTCTGCTGGTAAGAATAGTCATCTGGTATTTGACCAAAAACGATGAAGTTCATGATGTCCGCATACCAGGGAACATTAATGACCACTGCCATCAGCAGCTCATCGGGGAATCTTTCTTCAATATCTTTTTCTTTACCTTCAACCTCACAATTCTCCAATCTTCATAAATGATCTGCGACTTTGTTCTTGGTGCCCTTGCGCGAAAAGTACGCTCGATCTCAGGGTCAGCTTCGAATTCTGGTTCAGCACCAGGACTCATAAACCGTCAGGCTGCTCTCCACGTTGAATAGCCAATACAATGAGATTTGTCTTGCAAAATACCAAAAACACACTTAAACAATAAACCATTAACCAATCCCCGACAACGGCGCCATAAACTTGTAACGCAAAATTTTATTTCTTCTTAAAACATGCACTGATACAAATATGGATATGAATGATCAGAAATTTTATATCTTTAAGCACGTGGATAAATATGCAATACTACTTCTAGATATGCATTGCTTATGAATATTCTTGTAGTATGCCTTGCATTGTCACAAGTTTCCTCACGTTGGAACCAAGGGTAATTCCACCGCAAGTTTCTCGGTGTGATCCGAGGTCGAACACAGGGGCTGTTTGAGGTTGTTGTGGTATGTTCGTGGTATATACGACCAGGTTTTTCAATCTTTAAAGAGTGTTTTTTACAAGTATATAAAATTGCGGTAAAGTAAAAGAAAACAGTAAAATGTGATAATAAAATAAGTACAGTAAACCTAAGCTGGATGATACAAGATACAGGCTTCATGATACAAGATGCTGGGGTCCGGGCTGGCTATGAAGGTTATGCAAAGAACATGGAATGCGGTGGCATGTCTTATGTATAAACAGAAAGAGAAAGATAATTGCATCGAATTTATAAGTACGGTTCCGCTTTTCTCTTGACGTACACCTTTCAGTGATCGATCGCACTCCCATATGTATGTGGTGAATCAGAGATGAACGTAGTGAACGCAAGGTTGCTTCCATGTCTGGCGTGAATGAAAGATTAAGAAGATGAATACAGATGATGAAAAAGAGATTAGAAACAAATACAGAAAAGTGTCAACATCTTGACACAAATCCTGGATGGAGGTTTTGCTTGCCGGCGTATGGAAGAAATGGAGAGGAGAGCTTCCCTCTCAGGCTTGCTCTTCTGGTAGAAATAATCTTCGTACAGAGTTTCAATGGCGGGGATTGGAAGGATTCCTTGCTCGGAGACTCACCTCTCGGCCTTGTCTCTTGATTATCCCAGATCTACTCTTGAAGTTGCTCAGACCAGTCTCTCTCTTAGATCAGTATATACACGTCCTAAGTCTTCAAGTATATCTTTTTGTGAATTTGCAGAAGCTATTTATAGGTGAAGCTTGGCTCTTTGACTTTGTGGTCCCCACTTTACGGTTATGGTAGTTCCTGAAATGGTGGAGTGAATATTTCTTCTGTTACTCAATCAACTCGTAAGAAATTCACAACTGAATGCTGTACATCAGTTTGAATCCTCCATAAATGCGTTGCCCTTTACATCTTCGATCGATCATCGCATGCGGTGTTATTTTTTATTACCGCATGCGGTTGAAATTGTGTTGATCACTAAGCTCTTGATCGATTGTCACATGCACCATCATTGCATTGATCATCTCTTCATTCTTGAATGATGGGTGCAATGTGACATAGATGCATTGTTTCTTTTATCTTTGAGCCATTAACGTATGCGTTGATTGATTTCTTGCAAAATAGAAATTGAAACATCTATTCTACCATCGCAATGGTGTTAGTGGGTGTATTGACGACATTTTATAATTCTCGCATTTCTTAGCCAATTTCTATACTATCGATGTAACTTTTCTTTCTTTTAGCTGCAATATCTAAATAAAACATTATAAATAACTAGTATTTCTACAAGTTATCACACCCCTAAATTTAGATATATGCTTGTTCTCAAGCATATCTTCACTAAAGCAATATTGTTCAGTTCCTATCCTAAATATTTTCGTCGATTGATTGCTCTGAATGCTCCACCTAGGCAACATTACTTAACAACGCAATTTCTTTCTATCCTTGATAATTCATAAACATGCCCTACTTTATTCTTCTATACAACAAATCTCTACTCAAAATTCCCTTCTAGTCTTAAAAAGAATGTTTACCTCTTCATTCAAAAACAACTTGATGCGTCTTGAATGCGGTGGTCGGGTTGCGTTATTTTATTAGAGACTGTTGATCATGGTTACACCCTTCGTTTTGGCTTGTTCCCATGGGTGTCATGCAAACATCCAACTACGGTTATGTGTCAATCTCAACTTCAACTCTTGATTTTCAGCTAAGTTTAACTTTTTCTGGTCAGAGGAGTTGTCTTTTATATTATTTTATTTTTCTCTCAATTTTTTTTTTCACTTTTCATATTGCGTCGTTCTTGGAAACCCACCTTCGTTTTGGCTTGCTTTTACGGGTTTCATGCGAACATCCAACTACGAGCAGGTTCCTTTCACAACTAACTTTTATCAGGTTGGGATTGTTTTAGAATTTCCCTTGCGCTGACATTGGAGTCTATATGAATTTTTGTTTTCTTTAATAATGAACATATTTTTCTAATGCCCGCATTCACTTGATCGCATCTGCTCAAACCTTCCCTACCCCCAAATTTAGAGATGCACAAGGTCCTCATTGCGTTTTTTTGGACATAATAGACAAAACACTTAGTCAAAATGTTGAAAAGAAGGTTTGAGCAGAATTTTGAAGGATAAAAGGTAAAGCAGTGCTATTGCTACAAATTATCTAAGTGTTAGTCAGAAAATACAAAGTGTGGGAAATGTTACTAAGTGTATGCATATAATTCATCTGGCAACACAATGAATAACGAAAAAGAAAAGATAAAGAACATCGCAATAATTGACAAAGGATGATAAAGAAGAGGCTAATGCATACGGAAAGAATTGTTACTCAGTTGTATTAAAAATTAACAAAGAATTAGCTTCTATACATAGAAAAATAATGAATGAAATTATCTTTTGTATTTAATTCGAATGGATGCACGATTAAAAATTAACACCATGCTTCCATTAATGCAAATGCATCTTTGTAGAGGACGAGCAACAACGAATGTATCAATGCAACACACCCCTCAACTCAACGCATTTCTTGAGGACGGGCGCATGGTATTTCTACTGGTGTAACACTACCTCAACGTAGTGCATTTTTGCTAAGGATAGGCGAAAAATACATACGAGCACAACACACCCCTCAATGCAATGCATGTGGGTTAGATGGACGCAAAGTGTATCTTGTTATCACAAGATGCACACATCATCGCAATGCATACCAATCTTTATTTTTCTTTTTAATTCATCAAACATGCAAGTCGATAAGACTTTGCGGTGGTCATCGTTTTATTCAGTCATTCATAGAAATTTTAAGAACATCGCTACTAATGCATAAAAGTAAAGAAATTAAACACAACATGGAAATACATAATTGAATTAAATTGAAAGTAAACACATGAAGCATTAAAGACTAATTCTAATAAGCAAGAAATAACGCAATTTAGAAATCAGTAAATGAAAGCTGTAAAGAAAGCAATGAAACATAGATATAGGGATGCTAATTGAAAGAAGTTTTTCAGAGTTACCGCAATAGCATCCCCGTAAGCGGTTAATCCTGCTTTCCTAAGTTGATGGTCTCCATGCGTTGATCCACGTCACCCCCATTATAGGGCCTCATTCGTTGACCATTGACATTAAATGCATTGCTCCCATCTTCGGTTGTGAGCTCCACTACGCCATGGGGGAAGATAGTTTTGATGCGGAATGGTCGAGACCAGCGGGACTTCAACTTCCCTGGAAACAATCGAAAACACGCGTTAAACAGAAGTACCTATTGACCCTCGAAGAATGTTCTATTGTTTATGCGGTCATCATGCCATTTCTTGGTTCTCTCCTTATAGAGCTTGGCATTTTCGTAGGCGTTCATTCGCCACTTGACCAGCTGGTTCAATTGCAACTTTCGGACGTTCCCCGCGTTTGCTAGATCAAATTTTAGCTTCTTGCTTGCCTACATTGCCTTGTGTTCCAACTCGAGAGGCAGATGACAAGCTTTTCCAAAGACCAGAGCATATGGGGACATGCCAATTGGAGTTTTAAAGGCAGTCCTATATGCCCACAGTGCTTCATCGAGCTTGGGTGACCAATCCTTCCTGGAGGTACTGACTACCTTCTCCAAGATAGTTTTTATCTTTCAGTTAGAAATTTCTGCTTGCCTATTTGTTTGTGGGTGGTATGCAGTTGCAACTCTGTGGCTGACATTAAACTTAGTCAACAGGTAGGTGATTATGTGGTTGATGAAATGTGAGCCCTCATCACTGATTAAGGCCCAGGGCATTCCATATTGGGTAAAAATATTCTTCTTGATGACCTCAACCAACTTTGATACATAGTCAACCGCGACCAGGATGTATTGATGCCCTTCTGAAGGCGGAAAAGGGCCCATAAATTCGATTCCCCATACATCAAATAATTCAATTTCCATGATTGAAGTCAAGGGCATTTCATTTCTTCTAGTCATGTTCTCTGTTCTCTGGAATCTATCGCACTGCACAACATGGGCATAGGCATCCTTGAATAGTGTTTGCCAAAAATAGCCACTCTGTAGTACTTTTGCGACGGTCCGCTACCCCCCAAAATGTCCTCCATAAGGGGACTCATGACAAAGCTCCAAAATGTGCTTGGCCTCATGCTTAGGAACGCATCGACGCAAGATATGATCAGATCCAAGTTGATACAAAAAAGGGTCATCCCAGAAATAAAACTTGACGTCATGTCTCAGCTTCTTCTTCTGCTGGCACGTGTAGTCTTCGGGTATTTGGCAGCAAACTATGAAGTTTACAATGTCTGCATACCATGGAACATTAACGCATACCGACATCAGCAGTTCATCAGGGAATCTTTCCTCAATGTCTTTTTCTTTCTCCTGAACCTCACAATTTTCTAATCTTGATAGATGATCTGCGACTTTGTTCTCGGTGCCCTTGTTCAAAATATCAAAGCAGGATTGGAAGTTGATCAAGCAAAAATCGACGCAATTTCCAAGTTACCACCACCATAAAGTGGCATTTCTCCCAGTTTAGAACAAGATTAGTTTCCACACATCTCTTTAAGACTTTAATTTGATAAATATGAGTCCTAAATATTGCCAAAAACTAAAAAATCATCCATAAATACCTTGACTGACTCCTCTAGGAAATCTGAAAATATTGCCATCATACATCGTTGGAAGGTACCTGGTGCATTACAGAGTCCAAAGGGCATGCGATGGAATGCAAATGTGTTAAAGGGGCACGTAAAGTTGTTTTATCTTGATCTTTCGACGCAATCACAATTTGGTTGTACCCTGAGTAGTCGTCAAGAAAACAAAAGAACTTGTTCCCCACAAGTCAATCTAACATTTGATTAATTCATTCTTGTTGTAGGTGACGACTGTCATTCCCCCTTTCTTTGGAATGCATTTCACTGGGCTTACCCAGCTGCTATCAGATATAAGGTAAATGACACCTGTATCAAGCCACTTCACTATCTCCTTCTTCACAACCTCTCTCATGGAAGGGTTCAAACGACGTTGCCTTTCTCTAGATCCTGTTTTTCCTTATTCCAGACGAATCTTGTGCATGCAATACGAGGGACTGATTCCTCGAATGTCCGCCAAGGTCCATCCCAAAGCCTTTGCGTTGTTTTTCAGGATCTGGATAAGTGCTTCCTTCTTATCTTTGCTCAACGAGGCAGATATAATAACCGGTAAAGTGTTATTGCCTCCTAAATACACATATTTGAGGTGCACTGGCAATGGCTTCAACTCTAACATGGGTGGTTCTTCTAAAGATGGCTTAGTACATTGCGTTGTTCGTTCAGATAACTTGAGTGTTTCAAAATCTGACTCAATTTGAATTGCGGCATAATTTTCCTCCCACATTGCGCCGATCCCAAAATCCTCATCCTTTGATTCTTCTAGGGGATTGTGCCAAGGTTCTTCTTGCAATTCCTCAACATATTGACAATTTTTCATATCACTTGGGTATTTCAACGTGTTGAGAACACTGAACTTAACTTGCTGATTGTCGACCCCGATGGTAAGTTCTCCTTTTTGTACATCGATCAGTGCTCGCCCTGTTGTAAGAAATGGGCGACCTAAGATGATAGGCACCTCAACATCAACTTCATAGTCTAATATGATAAAGTCAGCAGGGAAGATGAACTTATCTACTTGCACAAGTACATCCTCTATTTTGCCCTCGGGATGCGTTATTGATCTATCGGCCAACTGCAATGTAATTGTAGTTGGTCTTGCGTTGCCGATATTCAACTTTTTGAAGATTGACAAAGGCATTAAGTTTATACTCACCCCCAAATCACACAACGCATTTCTGACCTTCTTTCTCCCTATTGAGTAGGGCAATGTGAAACTCTCGAGATCTTTCATTTTGGTGGGGATGTTGTTTTGAAACTGCGCACTGCACTCATATGTTAATGTAACTGTTTCATTCTCGCTGATCTTTCTCTTGTTGGCAAGTATGTCCTTGAGGAATTTCACATAGCTCGGCATCTATTCCAACACTTCTATTAAGGGAATGTTAATATGAAATTGTCGGAGTACATCTAGGAACCTCTGGAATTGTTTGCTGTCATCTTTCTTTCTCAGCCTGGAGGGGAAAGGTGGAGGATCTCGCCGTACTTCCTGTTCAATTGGCTGTTCATTGAGGTCTTGTGTTTACTGTGTTTTAGGAGCTGGAGGTTGCATTGACTTTGCTTTAGAGTCTTGTTGAGATTCATCCTTTGTAGATGTACTTTCTTTTGAATTGGTAACTCTGTCATTAATGGTTCATGGGTCATCGTTGATGGTTAAATCTACTAGTCATGTTACTGAATCTGGTACAGGTGACATGGGGACTATTGTTTTACCACTTCTCAATGTCACTGCTTGACATTGTTCTTTACCACGTGGCCCCAATGCTCCTGAACTGTTGGGTAGCGTACCAGGCGATTTATTCTTAAGTTCGATTGCAAGCGGTTCAATTTGTTCGTCCAAATTTCTAAGGGAGGAAGCTTGAAGGAGTGAGGTCATTGTGGTCATCTGGTCTACAAGGGTGTTCATTGTATCAGCTGGTACAATGGCATCTTCTACTCTTCTTTGTTCCGAACCTCTTTCCTCATACCCGTTATCTAACCATTCATCTATATTTCGCAAAATGTGATCTAAGATGATCTTCGTTTCTATATACGTTTTTTCCATTAATCCTTTTGCCGCGGAGGCATCAGTAACTGCTTGCGTTGATCAATCCAAGCCATTATAAAAAGTATCCATCAGAACACAATCGGGAATCCCAATGTGTGGATAGTTCATCACTAATTGTCTGAATCGCATCTAGGCGGTGCTCAAAGTTTCATAACACTTTTTTTCAAAATTCAACACATCCCTCCGTCTCCTTGTGTTGAAGGCTAGAGGGAAGAATTTATTCATAAATCTCTCGACCAACTAATCCCATGCGTTGATTTCATCTAGCTCTAATGACTGAGCTTACCTCCTTACCTCATCCCGCAGTGTATACGGGAAGAGATACAATCTGATTCCTTCTGGAGTCACACAAGGTATGGAGAATGCGTTGCATATTTCTACGAAATGGGTCAAATGAGCATGCGGGTCTTCTCCTTGTAGACCTCCGAATTGGCTTGCATTTTGAATCATTTGAAGCATTATCGACCTTATCTCAAAACTTGCATTCTCTTCAACCGTGGGTCTTAAAATTCCGAGGAAGAAGTTATAAAAATTTGGTGCCGCATAGTTCCTCATTGGGATGTTGCGGTTAGTAGCAAGAAATACAAGGTCTTGTGCTAGCTAATTTTCCCTTTGATTCTCTTCGAATGCCTCATTATTATTAGCCATGTTTCCTCTTCACCTAACTTGGTCCCGATGTGCTCTTGCGTGAAAAATAAACCTGATCTCTGGGTCAACTTAGAATTTTCGGATCAATTCCAGTACTCATAAACCGTCAGATTGCTCTTCGCGATAAACAGCCAGTACAAAGAGACACTGCAAAATGGTTAGTGTTGAGTATTTTTGTGGTATTTTGCAGGACAGATCTCTTTGTACTGTCTGTTTAACGCGAAGAATAGACTGACGGTTTATGAGTACTAGAACTGATCTAGAATTCGAAACTAACCCAAAGATCGAGCGTACATTTCACGCAAGGGCACGTCAAAACAGAGCAAGGCACATAAGAGTGAATATGGCAGAAAACAACAACAATGACAATGTGGCACCCGAAGCAAATCAAGGGGTGAGTCGGCCAGCGCAAGATGTCGTTTTTCTTGCCGCTGACCCTAACATCCCAATGAGGAACTATGCAGCTCCCAACCTCTATGACTTCTTGCCTGTAATTTCATGTCCGATAGTTGAGGAGAATGCATGTTTTGAGATTAAGCCGTTCATACTCCAAATGATTCAGAATACGGGGCAGTTTAGTGGTCTACAAGGTGAGGACCCACATGCCCATCTGACCAATTTTGTCGAGATGTGCGGTAACTTCTCAATCCCTGGCGTAACCCCAGAAGGTATCAGACTTTACCTCTTCCCATACACCTTGAGGGATGAGGGTAAGAGGTAAGCTCATTCTTTGGAGCCAAATGAAATAACTTCCTAGGATCAGTTGGTGGAACAGTTTTGAAGAAGTTCTTCCCTCTAGCAGTCAACGCAAGAAGACGAAAGGATGTGCTGAACTTCGAGCAGATGAATAACGAGACCCTAAGCACTGCCTGGGTGCGATTTGGAAGATTGGTGAAGAATTGTCTGCATATCGAGATACCTGATTGCGTTCTGATGGAAATGTTTTACAACGGCCTGAACAGATCAATGCAAGCCATTGCTGATGCCTCCACTTCGAGAGGATTTATGAATAAAACATACACTGAAGCCAAGGTCATCATTGACCGCATCTCGCAGAATATGGATGACTGGGTAGATGACGAGTATGGAGGAAGAGGCTCAGAGAGAAGAAGAAATGATAATGCCATTGTACCTGTGGATACAATGACAACTTTGGCTGCATAGATAGCCACGGTGACCTATCTTCTACAATCGATGGCATTTAATCAACGTGCCTTCTCCCAAGGATCAGCACAATCCAGTGCGCCGACACAAGTGGCCGCAATAAGTTGCGTCCAATGTGGAGGGGTCCATGCGGTGGAAATGTGCCCATCAAACCCCCAGCAAGCGTGTGCTATCCAGAATAATCCGTACAACAACACTTATAATCCTGGTTGGAAGAATCACCCTAACTTTGGTTGGGGAGGAAATCATAACCAAGGAGGGCCGAGTAACCATCAGAACAACAACTCCGAGAATCGAGGAAACCCTCCACCTTTTCACCAAAACCAGAATCAAGGTCATCAAAGACAACCGCAAAACCAACCATCTTTCTCAAACACCTCTAGAAATTCATTGGAGTCCCTACTCAAGCAATATATTGAGAAAAATGATCCTGTAATGTAGTTGCAGGCATCTTCATTCAGAAACTTGGCGATCCATGTTGGGCAGTTCGCAGCCGAACTATGGAATAAAACACCTGGAACGCTGCCAAGCAATTCTGAAGCCCTAGGATCTCACAGGAAGGAGCAATGTCCTTGACGACATTGTGCAGGCAAGCTTGACCGCCTGTGGAGGTGTGGATTGCGTTCTTCATGGGAAATTGTCTTCCAGTCCATATCTCTAAATTCTATGTTTACTTGCTTTCTTAATTACCTTCTTTAATGCTTTATGAATTTTGTTATTTATTGCTTCCTTAGATTTTCTCTTATTGTTTATCAAATTATCTCTCATGTAATTCATTTGCATTAATTTCCGTGCTCTCTTTAATTTCCTTACTTTTCTATATTAAATGCATTCTTAAATTTTGGTGAATGGTTGTTTAATAAGAGGAGAATTATTACCGCAAAGTCCTTGTGGCTTGTGTTGTTGTTGTTGTTGTTGTTGTTGATGATGATGATGATGATGATGATGATGATGATGATGATAAAATAAAATAGAGTAAACCTAAGATAAGATGGTACAAGATACAGGCGCCATGATACAAAATACTGAGGGCAAGGCTGGCTGTGAAGATTGTACATAAATCATATGATGCGATGACAAGTCTTATGTATGAAGCAAAAAGAGAAAGATAATCAATATAAACATCGCAAGTTCCTTAATTATATTAAAGTTATAAGTACGGTTCCGTTTTTCCCTTAGCGTACACCTTTCAATGATTAGTCGCATTCCCACATGTCTGTGGTGAAACAGAGACGAACGTAATGAATGCAAGGTTTCTTCCATCTCTGGAAGTACTACTCGCTCTCGTTAACGTATTCTTCTGACATTCTCTCGATAGATTAGAATGACATCTTCACTTTTGCTCTCATAGGTGGAGATGCCATCTAGCATACCCTAACTAAATGCAATTATCTCTTTAATACAGATCTAGTACTCGTTTAATCCATATTGACTACTAGGGGCTTAAGAACACTTCATGAAGAAAACGTAAATGAAGGAACGAAAATAGACAGAGAAGTGGTAATGAAAACGATCGAGACATTCAATATATCTATTTAGCGTCTGATACATGGTGTGTGAATGAAGAGATAAAAAAGATGAGATACAATGATGAAAAGAGATAGAAATAAATACAAACAAGTGCCAACGTCTCAGCACCGATTTGGATGGAGATTTACTTGCCGGAATGGATTGATCGTGTGGAAGGATGAGCTTCCCTCTCAGGCTTGCTCAAACGGTAGCAGGGATCTGAGTATAGAGCTTCGCGGCGGGGATCTGGCAGATTAACATTGAGACTCACCTCTCGGCCTTCTTCTTCCCGGATTTCTTCAGTTTAACACTCAACTTAGCCTTTTTATCAATATAATAGCAGCAATTAACCCCGTATCAAGTAACCTTTTTTTTTTTTGTGAATTCTATGGGGTATTTATAGGTGAAAATCTTTGACTTCGGGCTTGTGGTCCCCACTTGTTGTTATGGACATTCCGAAGATGGAGGGATATTATTCCTTTTGTTATGTAATCAGACCGTCAAATCTGCACAACTGTTAGGCGTACACGTGGCACAATCCCCCGCATTTGCGTTGCTTGGCTGCATCTTTCGATTGTTCGCATGCAGTGTTGTTTTTATTACCGCATGCGATTGAAAGTCAGCTCTGGATTGACTATCGCATTGCACCATCATTGCGTTAATCATCTTTTCATTGTTGATTGATGGGCATAATGTGACAGAGATGTGTTGGTCAGTTTTTCTTGAGCCTTAATCGCAAGCGGTGACTTAGTTTCGTGCAAAACAGAGTAGAAATCTCCTTTTCTTCCATCTTAATGATGTTAGTATGTGTAATTGCAATAATTCAGAATTATTGTATTTCTTAGCTAATTTCCATACAATTGGCGCATATTTATTCTCTTTTAGTCGCAATATCTAGATAAGGCAGTATAAATAACTTGTATTTCTACAAGTTATCAGAAAGCAGCGAGCCTGCGTTGGCTAAGGGACGACCATCAAAGAAGAAAGAGAATGATGATATGATGATGGAGATGGGATTCTCCCCTACGCCAATGCCACTACTGGACTTGGTCACAAGTGTTGTATTGGAACATGGATTGGAAACATTTTGCCAGTGTCCATCCATCGTCATCCCAACGGCAGTGCGAGAGTTCTATAATGGATGGCCTCGTGGCACCAAAGATGCTTTGACCATGAAAGGGGAAATGGTGCCTTTCAGCGCAAACAACATATATGAATTATATCTAATGAAGAACATCCTGGATGCACCGAGTAATAAAATCATTGATGATCCCACAGAAGAGCAGATGGAAGATGCACTGAAGGTATTAACGCAACCGGGCACTCAGTGGTCGGTCTTCTTAAAAGGCATCAGAACCCTTGCGTCCAAGACATTGCTTCCAAAAGCGTGGCTTTGGGTTTATTTGGTGAAACGAAGACTCATCTCGACTTCACATGACAAAACAATTTTGAGGGATAGAATCATGGCCGCATACTGCATTGCACGCAGCATTCCATTATACGTGGGCTAGTTGATCACAAGATAGATTCGAGGTTTTGTGGGGCATATAAAAGGCCAATATTTCTTTCCTTGGACAGTCTCAAGCTTATGCCTCTCACTAGGTGTGGATATTGAAGAGGAACCAATGTCGGAAGTACATGGTCTCATCAATGTCAATATTTTGAGAATTCTTCTCAAAGATTCCCTACATTGCCCTGAACTCCCACCTAAAAGGCCAATGATCGACTTAAATGCACCGCAGCAGCCAAAACCAAAGAAACAGTGCAAGGTTGACAAAGGAAAGGAAAAAGTCCAAGAGCCATCACCGTAAGATCAAGAACTCTTAGTCCCTTTGCCTTTGAACATTCGCCCTCCAAGCCCTACCATAGAACCATTCTCCCCACTCTCCGAACATTTCACCAACCTTCTCCTTGCCCCTGATTCTCCAACCGCATATCCAATAGCTCCATCCTCACCTTCATCGTCACCGCAATTTTCCTTTCCACCGCCGCATGTTGATGAGCCACACGATTTGGGTGAAGGCATTTCTGCTTAACCCCAAAACAATGATGGCGAAACATCGCAGGCACAACCCACCGTTGCCACCTTAGCTGTTGAACTTGCAGATATGCATTCCCTTCTCTCCCATCAAAATGAACTCTTCTGCCAGCACATGACTGAGGTATATGTAATGCGTTTGGATGGATGATATGAATTTCTCACAATGATGCGATACTACGTCTAATTATGTGTTAATTATGGATGTTCTTGTAGTATGCCATGCGTTGTCACAAGTTTCCTGACAATGGAACCAAGTGTAATTCCACCGCAAGTTTCTTGGTGTGATCCGAGGTCGAACATGGGGATTGGTTTAGGTTATTGCGGTATGTTCATGATACATGCGACCAGGTTTTCAATCTTTAAAAGTGCGTTTGTACAAGTATATAAATTGCAATAAAATACAGGAAAACAGTAAAGATGCGATAAAAACATAAAAAGACAGTAAACCTAAACTAGATGATACAAGATACAGACTACATGTACAAGATGCTGGGAGTAAGGCTCAAGTCTTATGAACAGAATAGAAAGATAAAGATAAATAATATAAACAACGCAAGTTCTTAATTGGATTGAAGATACAAATACTGTCCCATTCTTCTCTTGGCGTACACCTCTCAGTGATCGGCCGCGCTCCCACATGTCTGTGGTGAAACAGAGACTAACGTAATGAACGCAAGGTTGCTTCCATGTCTGGAAGTACTACTCACTTTAGTTAATGCATTCTCCTGACCTTCTCTCGATAGATAAAAATGACACCTTCACTTCTGCTCTCATAAGTGAAGATGCTGTCTAGCATGCTTTAGCTAAACGTATTTTGTATCTTTAATACAGATTAAGTTCTTAGTGATTCATATTGCTCATCAGAGGATGACAAAGATATCATGGAGAAAGTGATTGATGGGTGAACGGAAATAGACAGAAAATGGTAAACGAAATCTATCGAAACATTTAATATTTCTACTAAGCGTTTGATACATGGTATCTGAATGAAGAGAATAAGAAAACATGAAATACACAATGAAAGAGAGATAGAATAGATATAAATAGTGCCAATGTCTTGACACGGATTCGATAGAGATCTGCTTGACAGATTGGATGGATTTGATGGTAGGAAGAGCTTCCCTCTTAGGCTTACTCTACCGGTAGCAGGGATCTTTGCACAGAGCTTCCGATTGAGTGTTTGGCAGGTTGGATCTGAGATTCACCTCTCGGCCTTATCTCGTCTTCTTCCCGGATTTCTTCTCTTAAGCATTCAACTTAGCCTTCTCTCTACAATCTAGTAGCACTTAGCCCCGTATCAAGTAGCATCATTTTTCTCTAAAATCAGTGGGGATTTATAGGTGCAGATCTTTGACTCTGGCCTTCTGGTCCCTACTTGTGGTTATGGTAATTTCAAAGATGGAGGGATATTATTCCTTCTGTTATGCAATCAGACCGTCAATTCTGTACAGCCGTTAGTTGTACATGTGTCTCAATCCTCCACTCTTGCATTGCTCAGCTACATCTTTTGATCATAGGTTCGCATGCGGTGTTTGTTTTAATTATCGCATGCGGTTGAAACACAGTTCTCGAATCGACTGATGCATTGCGTCTCCATTGCAGTATTCGTCTCTTTATTGTTGATTGAGGGGCGCAATGTGACAGAGATGCGTTGATTAGTCTCTCATGAGCCTTGAGCGCAAGCGGTGACTTAGTCTCCTGCAAAAAAAGTAAAGTTCGGTTTGCTTTCATCTTTTTGGTGTTAGTTGGTGCAATCACAAACATTTATAATTATTGCAATACTAGGCTAATTTTCATACAAATGGCGCATAATTACTAATTTTGGCCGCAATATCTAGATAAGGTGGCATAAATAACTTGTATTTTTACAAGTTATTAGTCTACGAGCGACAAGCAGAATTGCAATGCAGTGTTGCTATGACAAGGCATGTGTAATCAATATTCAACGCAACATCTATATAATACACCTGAACCAAAGGCAAGTAGCGGAGCACAACCATGAATATTTCAACTTTTTGTCAGCGTATCTTCATGGTCCCATGGTGCCTCTACATCTTCAGCAACATCTGCATTTCCAAGAAGCTCCTTGCGTACCTCATCAAAATCCACCACCTGAACCTCCTCCTCTTCAATAACTTTACAATTTTTTTTTTATTGTGGTCATTCTTTTATTTTTAATTCCATTCATTATTTTTCAATGTATAGAAGCTAAATACTTGATTCTTTGTACATGCTCAAATTTTGTATTGCGTTATTTGTAATTCTTTGTATGCTTGGTTAATTTTTAATACAACCGTTAGCCTCTTCTTTATCATCCTTTGTCAATTATTGCGATGTTCTTTATCTTTTATCTTGCGTTATTCATTGGCGTTGCCATGATGAATTATATGCATTACCTTAGAAACATTTCCCATACTTTGTATTTTTCTGATTAACACTTAGATAATTCATAGCAATAGCACTGCGCTACCTTTTATCCTTCAAAATTCTACTCAAACTTTCTTTTCAAAATTTTGACTAAGTGTTTATCTATTATGTCCAAAACAATGCAATGAGAACCTTGCGCATCTCTAAATTTGGGGGTGGGGAAGGTCTGAGCAGATGCGACCATGTGAATGCGGTCATTTAGAAAAATGTGTTCATGATAAAAAAAAAAAATTCATACAAACTCCAATGTCAGCGCAAGGAAAATTCCAAAACAATTCGAACCTGATAAGAGTTAGTTGTGAAAGGAACCTGCTCGTAGTTGGATGTTCACATGACCATGGGAGCATGCCAAAACAAAGATGCGTTTCCAAGAACGAAGCAATATGAAAAGAAAAAGAAATTGAGAGAAAAAAATAAAAGAATATGAGAGACAACTCCTCTGACCAGCAAAAGTTAAACTTAGCTGAAAATCAAGAGTTGAAGTTGAGATTGGCACACAACCGTAGTTGGATGTTCGCATGACACCCGTGGGAACAAGCCAAAATGAAGGGTGTGACCATGATCAATAGTCTCTAATAAAATAATGCAACCTGACCACCACATTCAAGACACATCAAGTTTTTTTTGCATGAAGAGGTAAACATTCTTTTTAAAACTAGAAAGGAATTTTTTAGTAGAGATTTGTTGTATAGAAGAATAAAGTAGGGCATGTTTATGAATTATCAAGGATAGAAAGAAATTGCGTTGTTAAGTAATGTTGCCTAGGTGGAGCATTCAGAGCAATCAATTGACGCAAATATTTAGGATATGAACTGAACAATATTGCTTTAGTGAAGATATGCTTGAGGACAAGCATATATCTAAATTTGGGGGTGTGATAACTTGTAGAAATACCAGTTATTTATAATGTTTTATTTAGATATTGCAGCTAAAAGAAAGAAAAGTTACGTTGATAGTATAGAAATTGGCTAAGAAATGTGAGAATTATAAATTGTTGTCAATACACCCACTAACACCATCGCAATGGTAGAATAGATTTTTCAGTTTCTGTTTTGCAGGAAATCAGTCACCGCATGCGTTAATGGCTCAAAGATAAAAGAAACAATGCATCTACATCGCATTGCGCCCATCATTCAGGAATGACGAGATGATCAACGCAATGATGGCGCATGTGACAATTGATCAAGAGCTTAGCAATCAACGCAAATTCAACCGCATGCGATAATAAAAAATAACATCGCATGCGGTGATCGATCGAAGATGTAAAGAGCAATGCATTTGTAGAGGATTTGGACAAATGTACAGCTTTTCGTTGTGCATATCTGACGGGTAGATTGCGTAACAGAAGGAATATTCACTCTGCCATTTCATGAACTACCATAACCATAAAGTGGGGACCACGAAGTCAAAGAGTCAAGCTTCACCTATAAATAGCTTTTGCAAGTTCACTAAAAGATATACTTGTATACATAGAGATGTGTATATACTGATCTAAGAGAGAGACTGGTCTGAAGCGATTTCCAGAGTAGATCTGGGATAATCAAGAGACAAGGCCAAGAGTGAGTCTCCGTGCAAAGAATCCTTCCAATCCCCGTCGTTGAAGCTCTATACGAAGGTCAATTCTACTAGAAGAGAAAGCCGGAGCGGGAAGCTCTCCTCTCCATTTTTACCACACGCCGGCAAGCAAAACCTCCATCCAGGATCTGTGTCAAGACGTTGACACTTTTCTATATTTGTTTCTAATCTCTTTTTCATCATCTGTATTCACTTCTTAATCTCTCATTCACACCATGTATTGAACGCCTAATCTTAGTATTAAATGTTATGATCATTACCATTGTCATCTCTCTGTCTATTTCCGTTCATCCATAATCCATTTTCTCCATGATGTTTTCCTAATTCCTTGGGGAAAGAGCAAGAATTAAGCAAGTAAATTAATTTGTGCTAAGGAAATAATTATGTTTTGTCAAAGCATGCTCGATGGCATCTTTACCTGTGAGAGCAGAAGTGAAGATGTTATTCCACCTATCGAGAGAATGTTGGAAGAATGCGTTAACTAAAGCGAGAAGTATTTCCAGAGATGGAAACAACCTTGCGTTCATCACGTTCATTCCTATTTCACCATAGAGATATGGAAATGCAGCCGATCACCGAAAGATGTATGCCAAGGGAAAGCGGAACCTTAGTTGCATCTTTAAAGCAATTGACAAACTTGCGCTGTTTTCACTATTTACTCTTTCTCTTTCTGATTCATCCATAAAGACTTGCCATCGCATACCACGGTCCTTTGTATAACTTCACAGTCAGTCTCGAACTCAGTATTATGTATCATGTATCTTGTATCTTGTATCATATTAGTTTAGGATTATAGTTTCAATGCAACTTTATTTTATCAATGCAATTTTATTTTCATCGCACTTTAGATTCCTGTATAAAGCCAATTTTTTATTAATTGTAAAAACCGGTCGCATGTATCACAAAAGTAGCGCATTAACAGAAACAATCTCTGTGTTCGACCTTGGATTATTGTGAGAAACTTGCGTTGGAATTATACTTGGTTTTAGTGCAAGGAAACTTGTGACACGCATTACTCTATCGCATATTACAAGCCTATCATTAACAACGCATATTAGAAGTAGTGTGCATAAGCGATAACACAACATAACATTCCATCTACATCCCATTTCTATGTCATCAAGTTTATGGCAACACGAGCTTGCATGATTCATTCACTAACATTCATATTTGTTCATATGCTGTAAGACATAAAAATTCCTCGTGCCACCAATCCCCGTCAACGGCGCCATAAACTTGACATGAGGAATTTTATGTCTTACAGCATGTGAACAAATATGAATGTGAATGAATGAATCATGCAAGCTCATGTTGCCATAAACTTAATGACATAGAAATGGAATGTAGATGGAATGTTATGCTATGTTATCGCTTATGCACACTACGTCTAAATATATGTGTTAATGATAGGCTTGTAGTATGCGATAGAGTAATGCATGTCACAAGTTTCTTTGTGTTGAAACCAAGTATAATTTTAACGCAAGTTTCTCAGAATAATTCGAGGTCAAACACATGGATTGTTTTCTTTAATGCGTTACTTTTGTGATACATGCGACCGGTTTTTACAATTAATAAAGAATTAGGTTTATACAGGAATCTAAAGTGCGATGAAAATAAAATTGCGTTGATAAAATAAATTGCGTTGAAAATAAAATCCTAAACTAATATGATACACAAGATATATGATACATGATACTGAGTTCGAGACTGACTGTGAAGTTATACAAAGGATCATGGTATGTGATGACAAGTCTTTATGGATGAATAAGAAATATAAGGAATAAATAGTAAAAACATCGCAAGTTTGTTAATTGCGTTAAAGATGCAACTAAGGTTCCGCTTTCCATTGGCGTACACCTCTCGGTGATCGGCCACATTCCCATATCTCTATGGTGAAATAGGGATGAACGTGATGAACGCAAGGTTGCTTTCATATATGGAAATACTTCTCGCTTTAGTTAACGCATTCTTCCAACCTTCTCTCTATAGGCGGAATAACATCTTCACTTCTGCTCTCACAGGTGAAGATGCCATCGAGCATGCTTTGACTAAACATAATTATTTCCTTAACACAAATTAATTTACTTGCTTAATTCTTGCTATTTACCCAAGAAATTAGGAAAACATTATGGAGAAAATGGATTATGGATGAACAGAAATAGACAAAGAGATGACAAAGGAAATGATCATAACATTTAATACTCAGATTAAGCGTTTGATACATGGCGTGAATGAAAAATTAAGAAGATGAATACAGATGATGAAAAAGAGATTAGAAACAAGTACAGAAAAGTGTCAACGTCTTGAAACAGATCCTGGATGGAGGTTTTGCTTGCCGGCATGTGGAAGAAATGGAGAGTAGAGCTTCCCTCTCAGGCTTGCTCTTCTAGTAGAAATGACCATCGTATAGAGCTTCAGCGGTAGGGATTGGAAGGATTCCTTGCTCGGAGACTCACCTCTTGGTCTTGTCTCTTTATTATCCCGGATCTACTTTTGAAGTCGCTCAGATCAGTCTCCCTCTCAGATCATTATGTACACGTCTCTATGTCTTCAAGTATATCTTTCAGTGAATTTGCAGAAGCTATTTATAGGTGTTATTTTTTATTACCACATGCGGTTGAAATTGTGTTGATTGCTAAGCTCTTGATCGATAGTCGCATGCGCTGTCATTGCATTGATCATCTCTTCATTTTTGAATGATGGGCGTAATGCGACGTAGATGCGTTGTTTCTTTTATCTTTGAGCCATTAACGCATGTGGTGACTGATTTCCTACAAAACAGAAATTGAAACATCTATTCTACCATTGCAATGGTGTTAATGGGTGTATTGACAACATTTTATAATTCTTGCATTTCTTAGCCAATTTCTATACTATCGATGCAAGTTTTCTTTCTTTTTACCGTAATATCTAAATAAAATAGTATAAATAACTTGTATTTCTACAAGTTATCAGGGGCCCCTTGTTCAAGACCTGGATTCAGTACTAAAGAGAACAACCTATCTACTATCCCTATAATGGGTAGGAGTGAATTCCGTCTTGCATCCTATGTTCCCAGTTATCCACCTGATCTTACCCTTAAAATGGGAGGCTTATTGGGCCAGTGATAATGAGTTGCCCTCACTTATGCAGATCCAAGGATAATTCCGAGTGAACAGGAGTTCATAGTTAGCTCAGGATTAAGATTAAGTTACCTAGGTCATCAATTAACGAAATAGTCAGTTTTATACATTAAACGAAATTTAGAACGTAAAAAGTGACTATTTCACGGTTCAGTCTTATGTAAACTCTTTACATAGGATGCCCCCATTTTCATGTCTCCACATGAACGGTTTAGGATCACATCGTTTGTACTAACTATAAAATCGGCCGCATCCATATTGTCCCCAAAATAAGGCGCCCAACCTTATTCACATTGTAACGACCCGACCCCCTAGGACCTAGGTAAGGCCGTTACTAAAATAAATGCATGCAAAGAATTTAAAACGATGCTCAGTCATTTGAAATAAATTCTAATTAAAAACAAGAGAAGTTCAAAAGACTTTTATTAAATGCAATTGTTAAAAACAATAATAGGGTACCCATAAATCATAAGGTTAATAAGTACATATGAAAAACAATTCTTATAATAAGTTTCAAACATCAAAACTAAACATTAAGGGAAACATGAAAAGAACTCTAAATCTCATGATGCGGAAGCGAAAAAAAAACTAGTCCCAGTGGCTCGATCATGAATTCCGCTGCGCCATCACCGATGCATCTTTACCCTTACCTGATACTTGAAACATCAACATAAGAAAGAATGAGTATAAAATACTCAGTAAGTAACCCCATCACTAGGGTCAGGCTAGGCATCTATGTCCTTTAGATACCCACATATGGCAAATAAATACATGTAACATATAAGAGACTGAGCCCATGTAACATATAATAAATACATGTAACCCCATCCTTAGTTAAGTATGCCCACAAAACTGGTGAATCCCGAAGGAAACACAAAACTGGTGAATTCCGTAGGAAACACAAACTGGTGAATCCCAAACGAAACACAAAACTGGTGAATCCCGAAGGAAACACACAACTGGTGAATCCCGAAGGAAACACACAACTGGTGAATCCTGAAGGAAACACAGAACTGGTGAATCCCGAAGGAAACACAAAACTGGTGAATCCCGAAGGTAACACAAACTGGTGAATCTCGAAGGAAACACAAATTGGTGAGCATCTAACTAATCAATGAGGATATTCACACAGTCCTAACGTGCTAAGATTCAACATTGTACGGTTCTAAAGCATACATAAAAATCCTTAATACCATGGTTGCATCACATACCTATAATTCTTAACAACATATTATACATCATCCATGTATAACTTATATCATAAATCCACAACATACAAGTATGCCTCAACACCAGCAGATCAGGCATCGACATATGAAAACACATATTATCACATACTAACGATCAAGCACTTAGGTGTGTATGTAAATAAATCAGAATTTGTGCCATAACATACTTTGATTCAAGTCATACTGTCAATCAACGTGCTAACATTTACCATAACATACACTTATCATGCTAGCATACAACTAGAGCCTAGCCCGTGGGCAATTCTAGTGATAAGATTACTCATCTCGAGTTGATACTCCACAGATAAAAATTTTAGATCACCAAACTATGATGACAATCCAAAGTAGCAGTCCTAACAACAAAACAACTCTCAAATTTCAGTTGAAGCCATAATTGTAAGACTTCAGGTCCAAGTCCAAACTATCAAGAACTTATTCAAAGAAAGAAAAACACTTCCACCTTCCACGACGGTGCCTCCTTTGACTTCCAAACTCTCTGATGACTTAAGTTTGACACAAAATTCAATAAAGACGAGTCATAACACTGAAACACAATATTAATGGCCAAGAGAACGAAACGAACCGAAACAACCATACCCCAATAGATCTGACGAAGACCAAGACTGACTCGACGTGGCAGGACGATGACAGTCAGTAGCGAAGTGACTAGGATGGCGGACGCGGGGGAGCTAGATCTGAGACGTCGATCGGAGGCGACATGACTTGGCCGGTATGCGAGAATCATCGTGAGCGAAGGGCGAAGGAAGTAGTGCGGTCAAATCCCTAGATCCGACACGGACGAATTTGGGGAGACGTAACGGTGCACGAGAAGAAGCGACATGCGCACGGCTAGGTCTGAGACGTCGATCGGAGGTGGCACGGCTTGACCGGTTAGCGAGACGGGAGCGAAGGGCGAGGGTTTCCGAGAGAGAAAGAGAAGCGAGCGGCTGGGATTCGTGGCTGGCGGCGGACGTCCAACGTCCGATCTGGGCGGCGTTCGGGCGACGCGGCTGTGAGGGGCGGCGTTCGGGCGAGACGACTGTGAGGGAGATGGGGGTGCCCTTTTTATTTAAAAAAAAACTAATAATAATAATAAAAATAATAAAAAGGAAAATAATATATCTCTCATTAAATCCTTTCCTTAACCCACTTTATACTATTTAATCCCTTTCCTTTTTCCAAAAATAATTAATTCCTGCCATAACTTTTCAAATTGAATTTGAAAATTGAATAATTTTTGAATAATTTCCATGACAACACTTAAATCCTCGCATTTATACTTTAAATTCAGAATTCCAAACATGCCCTTCAACTAAGGACAATTAGTGAAAAGGGAAAAGTTTTATATTAATAATAAATAAATAAAAAGGTGTGGGATGTTACACATATACTATAGACCATTTTGACTATATATTTGAATTTGATCCACATTTATGTCACTACATAAAGTTCAAACTTAAACTTAATAGCCTCGGATCCTTAGTTTATTGGATTCATGAATATATAATTTAAATTTACTAAAGATTTTCAATAATAGCTTTAATGAAGAGGAAAATGATATTACAAACTACGAGTTTTAGGACATAAAATCCAATAGTTGATGCATTCATTCCACCAACCTTGCGTTGATCCCTCTATTATGCGTTATCGTGTAGCCGCAATCATTTAGTGACCACATTTGCTTAATACTGCAACTTCGACACGATGACCGCAATCGCTTGACGAGCGCAACTCCCATGCGATGGACGCATGTGGCTGATTACCGCAACCCCTATGCATTGATCAAACACGTTCGCCTTTGCGATGGAGAGTTTCTTCGCATGATGTCGTCTATGCGGTGTCCGGCTTTCGCGTTTGCGTCCATTTCCTGAGTTAGCTACAAAAATAGAACATTAAACACATAATAATGCATAATAATGGGTTAGCCGAGATTCATCATGTTGAACGACGCAAGCTCATTTTCTCATGAATTCCTAACATAATTGCCATATATTCTGCTTAACAGCCCTCATAATTCTAAATAAAAGGCCTAAGATGACATGCATTTCTACATGTCATCAATGGATGCATGCGACCACAATATTATGAACTTAATGTTTTTTGGATGTAACCTTATATATTTTATCAACGTAAACCTGCATTGTTTAATAACTTAGCACTGTAATAACGTGCATTTCTGCCCGTTATCAGGTATCCAGCCTTATCCATCTACTACAGACCTTTTAGGTTATCATTTAAACATGATCCACCTATATGTCTCTACATATATATTTAAGCTATAAAAGATAACCTTGAATGTTAGTTTATTGATTTGGTGGGTTTATGCTACTAAATGTCGAATAAGATATCTCATATTTTAGTAAACAAATAAATCGTTTGTACATTATGATTACAAACTACAGGATCCACGAGATTTAGTGCATCAAACCCAACACTCATGTCTATAAGGGAAATCCTTTTATCTATATGAGTGAGAGTGGCTTGCTTCCTTGACTCAATTATGCCTACCATTTTGGGGATTTGTCCGAGTAGGGAGCTAGAAACATAGCTACACAAGATGGAATTCACTCCTTCCTATAGATAGTGAAAGTAGGTAAATTGCTCCCTCAATAGTTGATTCTGAGTCTTGAACAATGAGTTCTCATTCTGTCACTGGCCCGAGAGGGGTTAATTTATAGTTTGACTATAAATTAGTTATTAATTAGAGGACTCAATGGTATTTAAGGAGTTAGATATAACTATAATGGAAAAACAGTAATTTGACCCAACTGTATTTATGAGCAATTTGTGAAAGGTTAACTTACTGTTAGTTGGTTACATCCATGGATACAGAAATAAGTATACAGTATGAAGAGTGCAACTTACTGTCTTTAGTGGAGTGACTGATAGCTAATGAATGTTGATTAATCTAATTAAAGAGTTTGATTGATTAATCTCGTATCTTTGGAGCTTATAACTTGTAAGTCCATAAGGTCTCCTTATTAGCTCACTAAGGATAAAAATAAGAAATAATTGTTTTTGTATTTATTTGAATTGTTCAAATTATTTATAGGAAATTAAGTTATTAATTATATTATATGATTAATATAATGTCTAATGTATATTAATACATTATAATATCTAGTTAATTATAAATATGATTTATAATTAAAACTAATATGCGAGTTACCTTCTCTCTCACTCTTTTCTAAAACCCGTGTTCTTTGAAAACACAAGGTAAGTTTTTTTTTTCTCTGAAAAAATTCAAAACTCTCTCAGAGAACATAGAGATATTTCACTTGTGAAAAATTCCCTCTGCCAAAAGCAACAAAGAAGAAGCCCACACGTCCTTTCTTTGTTTCGATAAATAACGAGGTTGCTAAGTGGTGGTGTCTGGATTTGAGGAAAAGTCCCCACTATTCAACAATAACTATTCAGCTCATGTTCTTAGCGAGGATTTGCATGAAGAAGATTTTTTCATCAAGGGTTAGTCTTCTTTTCTCTAGAGTCTCTATAGACTACATGCTTAGCTTTAACATATGTTTATCCTGTGACTTTTTTTTTAGTTTGTTAACTTTTCTACATTTCACCATTTATCAATTTGAATTTCGAATTGTACGACGTTCACATGCTTCCATGAGGAATTCGATACCTTCAGAAGCATCATTGGTAGTCTGTTATATCTTACTGTTAGTAGACCAACCATTACTTTTACAGTTGGAGTCTGTGCTCGATATAAATCTTGCCTCAAATCTAATCATCTCTTTGGTGCCAAGAGAATAATCAAGTATATCAATGGACGAAGTGACTATGGTTTACATTATACCTTTGACACAAGTTGCTCTCTTGTAGGCTATTGTGATGTTGACTGGGTAGGGAGTTCTAAGAACAGAAAGAGCACGTCAGATGGTTGTTTCTTTGTTGGAAACAATCTTATATCATGGTTTAGCAAGAAACAAAATTGTGTTTCTCTATCTATTGCAAAAGTCCAATACATTGTTGCAGGTAGTAGTTGTACTCAACTGATGTGGATGAAGTAGATGTTGCAGGAATATGATGTTCCACTGGAAGCCATGACTCTATATTGTGACAAACTTTGTGCTATCAATATATCAAAGAATCTTGTTCAGCACAGTCAACCATGCACATTGATATAAGACATCACTTCACTCATGATGTTGTTGAAAATAAGCAAATTGTTCTTGAACACATTCGTACTAAAGATCAACTAGCACATATATTTACTAAGGCCTTGGATGTTGTACCATTTGAAGCCTTAAGGGCACGTTTGGGCCTTTGCAAAATTATTTTATAACAATTTACTAACAAATGTTGTTTTCGTAGGTTTGGACCTTTATAGTAAACAAGCCCATTAATTGTGATATGTTGTTGGCTCGTGCTCAGTTTCGTGTTGTGATTTTCTTAAATTTGAATTTAAATAAGTGGGAGATATAAATTGAAGTGCTAATCCCTTCCAACATGGTTTTTCATCTTCTTCCCCATGTTGCTCTAACTACCCGAATGCTCTATTTTGAGTATTATACTTGCATGAGGTGAATATAAGGAAGAAGACTTATGTTCCTGAGAAAAAGATGGTTCATTTCAAAGAGAAAGCTAATCGAAAGAAGATTGATGAAATAGATGGCCCTACAACTACTACTAATGCTTATAACGTTCGAATGCGAGGGTTACACTTTCCCTCAACCGATAACTTTGCTGCTTATCATACCATCAAGCGGAAGAGATCGAATGTTGGTTCTTCAGTCTATGCTAACAGGAAGATTGACATGATGTCTACAACCATCTTGACTATGATTGATCTTGTGAGATCAGGCAAGATAATCTTAGCCAACTGTAGTTAATCATCTTCTAGCGATTCCTCTGAATCTGAACAAGTCGTGTGGTGAGTTGTGGTTCTAAGAAAAATATATCTTTTCATCTTGGTGATCCTTCTAGTAAAGAAGTTAGGGTTTCTAAATCATTTGCTACTGATAAACCAAATGTTGACTCTGTTATTGAAATTTGTCATGTTGCTTCGAATGCTAATGTCTCTAGAACTAGCACTGTCATTCCATTGAATGTTAATAGTCCCTCTAAATTGATTGATCGAATTGTGCATGAGTCTCTGTTGGTTGTTAGTGGTAATGTTGTTGTTAATGTTTTTGCTTCTAATGAGCTTGTTGTGGTTTAGGTGAGAATCGAAGTGTTGTTGGCAACTCTGTTGAACCCACGATTGTTATTGATGGTGGTTACAATAAAAATGTTGCTTTAAATGATAAAAGGGTTGACAAATCTGCTAATTTGCTGCTTGCAAGTGGGAATATTGAAAAGGTGCAAGATGTGAGTGATAAGTCTTAAAAGAATTAATGTTGATCGTGGTCAATTTGAGAAAAGGGAGAATTTTGCAAAGTCGTCGGATTCATCCAATTAGGACGATATTCTCCTGAGTTAAATGTTATCCAAGTTGAAAGATGTTGCAGAGGATGCAAATGACTTTTCTGTGTCACACCCTCTCTCGATACATGTTACCCTTACCCGGAAGGAGATGTGAGGACGGCAGATACCCCTTTTGTAATACCTATGTTGGGATTTATGCCCTAAATCTCATAGGGTTCTATAGTTTATAAACTTTGTATGAACAAACATTTATGTGATTTATAATATTTGATATTTTATTTACTTTTTCTATGAAACATATGATATTTTAGTTGCATTAACCACAAATCATTAAACAAACATCCAAGGTTATCGTTGTAACTTGAACATGTATGTGGAGACATACAGGTAGATAAGGTTTAAGTGATAACCTAAATGGTTTGTAATATATGGATAAGGATGGTACCTTATTAATAACTTGTAGAAATACAAGTTATTTAGACTGCCTTATCTAGATATTGCGGCCAAAAGATAGTAAATATGCGTCAATTGTATGAAAATTAGCTCAGAATTACAATAATTATAAATTATCGCAATTACACCCACTAACATCGTTAAGATGGAAGAAAAGGAGATTTTACTATACTTTGCAGGAAACCGAGTCATCGCTTGCGCTGAAAGCTCAAGAAGAACTGACTAACGCATCTCTGTCACATTGCGCCCGTCAATCAACAATGAAGAGATGATTAACGCAATGATGGCGCAATTCGACAGTCGATCCAGAGCTGACTTGCCACCGCATGCGGTAATAAAAAAAACACCGCATGAGAACTCAAGTTCGAAAGATGCAGATGAGCAATGCAAAAGCGGAGGATTGAGACACGTGTACAACTAACAGTTGTGTAGAATTGATGATCTGATTGCATAATAGAAGGAATAATATCCCCCCATCTTCGAAATTTCCATAATATCAAGTGAGGACCACAAGGCCGGATTGAAAGATCCTCACCTATAAATACCCCATAGATTTCAGAGAAAATTTATGCTACTGGATATAGGGCTAATTGTTGCTAAAGTGTTGAAAGGAAAGGCTGAGCTGAGTGCTTAACTGAAGAAATCCGGGAAGAAGATGAGACAAGTCCGAGAGGTGAGTCTCAGCTCTATTCTTCCAAATACCCGTCGAGAAGCTTTGTGCTAAGAACCCTGCTACCGATTGAGTATACCTGAGAGGAAATCTCATCCACCCATCTGATCCATCCAATCCTACAAGCAGTTCTCCACCCGAATCGGTGCCAAGACGTTGGCGCTTGTTTGTATCTATTCTATCTCTTTTCATCATTGTATTTCTCTTTCTTTATCTTTTCATTCACACACCATGTATCAAACGCTTAATAGACATATTAAATGATTCGATTTCTTTCATATTCCCTTTTCTGTCTACTTCCGTTCCTCCGTGAATCACTTTCTCCATGATGTCTTCTTAATCCCCTGGCAGTTAATATGAATTAAACGAGTACTTAACTTGTGTTAAAGAGATAAATGTGTTTAGCTAAAGCATGCTAGATGGCATCTTCACTTGTAAGAGTAGAAGTGAAGATGCCATTCTAATCTATCGAGAGAAGGTTAGAAGAATGCGTTAACTAAAGCGAGTAGTACTTCTAGACATGGAAGCAACCTTGCATTCATTACGTTCGTCTCTGATTCACCACAGACATGTGGGAGTGCAATCGATCACTGAGAGGTGTACACCAAGAGAAAAACGGAACCGTACTTATAACTTCTACGCAATTAAGAAACTTGTGCTTTTTATATTAGTTACCTTTCTATTTCTGTTTGTACATAGGACTTGCCGCCGCATTCCATGTTATTTGCATAACCTTCACAGCCAGCCTGGACCCCAGCTTCTTGTATCATGAAGCCTGTATCTTGTATCATCTAGCTTAGGTTTACTGTACTTATTTTATTATCGCATCTTACTGCTTTCCTTCCCTTTACTGTAATTTTATATACTTGTACAAAACATTCTTTAAAGATTGAAAAACCTGGTCGCATATACCTCAAGCATACCATAATAACCTCAAACAGTCCTTGTTTTCGACCTCGGATCACACCGGGAAACTCGCGGTGGAATTATGCATACTACAAGAATATTCATAAATAATATTCATAAATATTCATAAATAACGCATATCTAGAAGTAGTATCGCATATTTTTATCAGCGCATAGTTTAAGATCAATTTTTGCATTACAAGTTTATGATGCTGTTGTCGGAGATTTGTTAATGGTTATTGTTCGACTGTGTTTTTTGTATTTTGCAGGATAGATCTCATTGTACTGGTTGTTCAATGCGGAGAGCAGCCTGACGGTTTATGAGTCCTGTTGCTAAACTAGAATTCGAAGTTGACCCTGAGGTCGAGTGTACTTTTCGCGCAAGGGCACATCAGAACCGAATTAAACGAAAGAAGGCAGCAAGTATGGCGGACAACAATGATAATGCAGTACTGGTAGAGAATCAAGGAGCTATTCGGCCAGCAGGATCCTGTTTTCCTGGCAGCTGACCGCAACATTCCCATGAGGAATTATGTAGCACCCAATTTGTATGATTTTTCGCCTGGAATCTCGAGGCCTACTGTGGAGGAGAATGCACAGTTCGAGATTAAGCTAGTCATGCTGCAAATTATTCAAAATGTCGGGCAGTTCGGGGGTCTACAAGGTGAAGACCCACACGCCCATTTAACCAGCTTTATCGAAATGTGCGGCAACTTTTCCTTACCTGCTGTAACCCCTGAGAGTATAAGACTATATTTGTTCCCTTACATCTTGAGGGATGAGGCTAAGAGGTGGGCTTACTCACTGGAGCCAAATAAGATCACCTCATGGTACCAACTGGTGGAGCGGTTCATGAAGAAGTTCTTTCCACCTGCCGTCAATGCAAGGCGACGAAAGGATGTGCTGAACTTCAAGCAGATGGAGAATGAGACCCTAAGCACTGCCTGGGTGTGATATAGAAGATTAGTGAAAACCTGTCTGCATATGAGGATCCCCGATTGCGTCTTGATGGAAACTTTTTATAACGGCCTGAACCGAGCAACGTAGGCTATTGCACGCCTCCACAGTAGGAGGTTTTATGAACAAAATATACACAGAGGCTAAAGTCATCCTCGACTGCATCTCGCAGAATATGGATGACTGGATCGACGATGGATATGGAGGCCGAGGCGCCGAGAGAAGAAAAAATGAAACAGCCATTGTCCCTGCGGAGACAATGATCACGTTGGCCGCTCAGATGACCGCAGTGACCTTGATCCTTCAGCCAATGGCAATGAACCAAGGAGCCATTGCTCAACAATCAGCACAACCTGCTACACCGGCTCAAGTGGCTGCCATTAGTTGCGTTAATTGTGCAGGGCTCACAGAGTTGACATGTGCTCATTGACTCTCCAGCAAGTATACACCATCCAGAACAACCCCTTAAGTAACACCTATATTCCATGCTGGAGGAGCCATCCTAACTTCGGTTGGGGAGGCAATCCCAACCAAGGGGGACCAGTTAACTATCAAGGGGGCAGTAGAGGGAATCCACCTTTTCACCACAATAAAGGGCAACCAAGCCAATCGCACAACCAACAGTCATCATCATCAAACACCTCGGGAAGCTTATTGGAGACACTGCTGAAGCAATACATGGATAAAAATGACACATTGACGCAAGCACAGGCGTCTTCAATAAGGAATCTAGAGATCCAAGTGGGCCAGCTGACCTTTGAGCTGAGAAGTCGAGCACCGGGAACGTTGCCCAGCAATTTCGAAGCCCCGGGATCTACAGGAAAGGAGCAATGTCCTTAATACATTGAGCAGGCAAGTCGGATCGCCTGCGGAGATGTGGATTGCGATCACTCATGACAACGCAATTTTTCGGTCCATATCTCAATACTATGTTTAATGCTTTCTTAAATTTCTATCTATTTGAATTCTTAATTTTGTCTTTGATTATGCATTTAATTCATTCTTGACTTTATGAATTTATGTCCTCATTTACTTATTTGCATTTAATTATGTCTCGTCTTTAATTCTTTGAGTTTTTATGTAATTAATGCGTTGAGCTTTAATGGTGAATGATTGAGTAATAAAGAGAAAATTTATTGGCGCAAGTCATCTCACTTGCGTTGATGAAAATAATAATTATTATTATAAAACAATTAACAACAAGTATGCAAGGCGATAATGGATGCATAGCAAGCTAATAAGAGCTGCTTTGCATTCACCTAACTCAACTATGATGGACCGCCATGAAGAGAAGAAGAAGAGATTGCAATGGAGGAGGCCAAAGAGGCTGAAGTTGCATTGGAGGCCCCTGAAGTTGTGTTGGAGGAGGTTGCAGGGGAGGCGCAACCAGAGGTGGCTGAAGAGAAAAAGAAGAAGAAGAAGAACAAGGGAAAGAAGGCTGGGGAGGCTAAATCTTCCCATCATTGTAAAGAAAAGAAGAATAAAGAGAAAAAGGATGATGATGAAGATGAGGAGGCCAGGAAGGAAAGAAAGGAGAAAGAGAAAGAAGAAAAGAAAATGCGCCGACATGAAGAGAGGCACCTGAGAAAAGAAGAGGAAACGAGGCAGAGAGCTGCGAGCCCTGAGATAGATGGAGAATCAACCTCCGTAAGGGAGGATAAGGGGGAAAATGCACAATTGATGGAACTTGTGCAACCCGAAACAATACAAATGGTTGCGACCGATGAAGGAGAAGAAGCAGAGGGAACCCCCCTAATGCGGCGTCGCAGAGAGAATGCACACAAGGGTCTACTATTGACCCTCAAAGACTAATTATCACAATGGAAGAGAAAGAGAGAAAAAGAAAAGAAGAGGAGGAGAAACAAGAAAAGATGGAGAAGGGCAAGCTCATCATCGCAGAGGGGAATAGAAGAAGAAGATTGGAGTTTGAAGAAATGCGATGCAACAATGAGCTTGCATGTTATGACCTAAGAACGTTCTAATTTTAAGTGTTGTTTATGTTTAGCATCAACCTAGATAAGTGAGCTTATGTACCTAAATGAATAATATGGATTGTATGACCTAAGAAAGTTCTAATTTTAAGTGTTGGAATGAAAGTTGGAAATTACTTAACAAATGCAAGTTCTTTTAGAAATGTATTAATACATGTTATTATTGGAACAATTTTTCATGACTGGGCACTTGTATAGAGCACATGATTTGTTATTGGCTAAGGGTTACAAGGAAAGAAAGAAAAAATTTTGTAGGAAATGCAAGTTAGCCGAGAGGGGCATTGGAGTTGTTTGTTTTTTTTAAAAAAACATTATTGGATTAATTTTCTAAAATCTAAAATTAATTTAACTTGATAAGTCTTGTAAGGCTACAAAGGATAAGGATAATAAATAAAAAGCCACGTAGTAGGGCAAACAAGCAGCTGGGTGGAGGACTTTGATTGGAGGAAAAAGTGTCCAGCTTCGGCCAGAAATTTAGGGTCTAAAGAATGTGATGGTTCTCCCAAAATATTTGTGCAAAAGCTTCCATATTTAAACCAGATTAAAGCCTATTGAGTTGTGAGTCTATTCTAGTGCTGCTCGAGAGATTTGAGATCGAAAAACTGAAGAAATCATGAAAATAGTGAAGGTTGCCCGGAAAACTAGAAAATCCGAGTAAGGTGTAGTCCAGGAGAGATTCTGAGCTCTGGAATACGAGTTAAGAGCTGTAAGTTTGAGTTAGTTAGCTTAAAGGTTTATTAACATATTTCATGAAGGAAGTATGTGCAAATTTTCGCTTTAAGTTGGGTTAAAAGTTGGTTAAAATGCGAGTTTTGGCTCGAGCAAGTGATGTTCCTTGGACATGTGACTTTAGCCAAAGGTGTTACAGTGGATCCACAGAAAATAGATGCAGTACTTAAGTGGGAGCAACCCAAGACAGTGACTGAGGTACGTAGCTTTCTAGGTTTAGCTGGTTATTACCGCCGTTTTGTTGAGGGATTCTCGAAGTTGGCACTTCCATTAACAACTTTGACCAAGAAGAATGCTAAATTTGTGTGGACAGAGGATTATGAACGAAGTTTTCAAGAATTGAAAAGGAGATTGGTTTCAGCACCTATTTTAACACTTCCAACACCTGGGGTCGAGTACGAAGTTTACTGTGATGCTTCTCACCAAGGCTTAGGGTGTGTTCTTATGCAAAATGGTAAAGTGATAGCTTATGCATCTAGACAGTTGAAACAACACGAATGTAATTACCCAACACATGATCTATAGTTAGCAGCAGTAGTGTTGGCGCTAAAGATTTGGCGACATTATTTGTATGGGGAAAAATGTTGCATACTTACAGATCATAAAAGCTTGAAGTATGTCTTTGATCAGAAGGAGTTAAATATGAGACAAAGAAGGTGGCTAGAGCTGATCAAAGATTATGACTGTACCATTGATTATCATCCAGGCAAAGCTAATCTGGTAGTTGATACATTGAGCAGGAAGGCATTATATGCAAAGGCTTCATCAAATGCAATTAGTTCATCACTTTTATGCGAACTAAAGGGTTGTGATGCAGTGTTAGTAGCAGATAACTAGGGAGGTTTAATGGCACAAATTCAGGTAAGGCCTATCCTAATTGACAAGATTATTGAGGCACAGAAAAATGATGAAATGATGAAGCAGATACGAAAAACAGTGGAGCAAGGTCATCAGACAGACTATAATGTAACGAGCAACGAAGTTGTAATAAGATATAATCGTGTGTGTGTTCCTAATAGGGTGGACATAAAGCAAGAGATTTCAGAGGAAGCCCATAGCTCGGCCTATACAATACATCCAGGTAGCACTAAAATGTATCGGACTTTGAAACAGTTCTACTGGTGGCCAGGGATGAAACGCGATATAGCTGAATATGTATTGAAATGCATAATTTGCCAGTAGGTTAAACCTATCAGACAGAAAACAGCTGGACTCCTAAACCCACTCCCAGTGCTAGAATGGAAGTAGGAGCATGTTACCATGGATTTCTTATTTGGACTTCCTCGCACTCAGAATGGTCATGATGGCATCTGGGTGATAATTGACAGATTTACTAAGACAGCAAGATTTTTACCAGTTAAAACCACTTATTCTTTGGATAAGTTGGCTAAGATGTATGTAGCAGAGGCTGTTAGTCGCTATGGAGCACCAATATCGATTGTCTCTGACCGAGATCCTAGATTCACGTCAAAGTTTTGGCCAAGCTTGCAACACGCCCTTGGTACTAAACTTAAATTTAGAACAACATTCCATCCCTAGACAGATGGGCAGTCAGAACGGACTATACAGACTTTGGAAGACATGCTCCGAGCCTGTGTACTACAGTTTAAGGGCAACTGGGATTCACATCTTCCACTGATGGAGTTTGCATATAATAACAGTTACCATTCTAGTATTGAAATGGATGCATATGAAGTTTTGTATGGGAGGAAATGTAGAACCCCAATATGTTGGAACGAAGTTGGTGAGAGGAAGTTGTTCAGTCTAGAATTGGTGCAAATCACTATTGATACTATTAAAATCATTAGGGAGAAACATAAGACAGCTCAGGATCGCCAGAAAAGTTATGTTGACAAACGTCGTCGAGATTTGGAATTCGAGGTGGGAGATAGGGTTTTCCTAAAGCTTTCTCCTTGGAAAGAAGTGCTACGCTTTGGTAAGAAAGGAAAACTGAGTCCGAGATATATAGGACCATATGAAATTCTAGAACACATAGGCCCATCAGGCTACCGTTTGGCATTGCCAATGGAGCTTTCCAGGATACATGATGTCTTCCATGTGTCAATGTTGCATAAATATATATCGGACCCATCTCATGTTCTAGAATCACAACCATTGCAACTTAAGGAAAATTTTTCCTATAAGGAAGAACCTATATAAATCATAGATAGGAAGGAGCAGGTATTGAGGAACAAGACGATTCCCCTAGTCAAACTGTTGTGGAGACACCATGAAGTGGAAGAAGCAACTTGGGAAAGCGAACAACAAATGAGAGCCAAATATCCTCATTTTTTCTCTTGATGACTTTCTGCTGAATTTCAAGGACGAAATTCACAAAAAGGGGGTACTGACTTGAAAGCCTTTATCCCTAAATGAATAACTTGGATTGTATGACCTAAGAAAGTTCTAATTTTAAGTGTTGGAATGAAAGTTGGAAATTACTTAACAAATGCAAGTTCTTTTAGAAATGTATTAATACATGTTATTATTGGAACAATTTTTCATGACTGGCCACTTGTATAGAGAACATGATTTGTTATTGGCTAAGGGTTACAAGGAAAGAAAGAACAAATTTTGTAGGAAATGTAAGTTAGCCGAGAGGGGCATTGGAGTTGTTTGTTTTTTTTTAAAAAAACATTATTGGATTAATTTGCTAAAATCTAAAATTAATTTAACTTGATAAGTCTTGTAAGGCTACAAAGGATAAGGATAATAAATAAAAAGCCACGTAGTAGGGCAAACAAGCAGCTGGGTGGAGGACTTTGATTGAAGGAAAAAGTGTGCAGCTTCGGCCAGAAATTTAGGGTCTGAAGAATGTGATGGTTCTCCCAAAATACTCGTGCAAAAGCTTCCATATTTAAACCAGATTAAAGCCTATTTAGTTGTAAGTCTATTCTAGGGCCGCTCGAGAGATTTGGGATCAGAAAACTGAAGAAATAGTGAAAATAGTGAAGGTTGCCTGAAAAACTGGAAAATCCGAGTAAGGTGTAGTTCAGGAGAGATATGAGCTCTAAAATATGGGTTAAGAGCTTTAATTTTGAGGTTAGTTAGCTTAAAGGTTTATTAACATATTTCATGAAGGAAGTATGTGCCAATTTTCGCTTTAAGTTGGGTTGAAAGTTTGTTAAAATGAAACCAGTATTTTCTTGAACAGGGTAGCAGCAGGCTAGCCACCCCCCTAAGGCTGCTAGCCCCACCAGCGCGCCTCCTTCCGTGCCAGCACCCCTCAACACGCCTCAGCCTGTTCAGCCCTGCCCTCCCACGGACAGCCTCGCCCACCCATGCCCACAGCCCGCACCTATGCCCAATTCTAGTGCCCAATTGCTTGTTTTTTAGCATTTTGGGTGTTGGTGGGCATTTTTGAATCCCAATTAATATTTTCTTGATATTTTGACCCTAAAGTGAATACTTTTGGATTAAAAACTGGTTTTTGGGCCATTTTGGGTAATGTGAGGAAAATGGACTTAAAGAGCAAAATGTGAAAGTTTAGGTGTTAAAATGAGTTCAAGTGGTTACATTGAATCACTATGGGCTATTTTGGTTGATTTTACCTATCGTGAGTGTCTAGTAACCTTGGGACTTTATTTCAGGTCAAATTGAGGTTGGAAAGGCTTACAACCCAAGGAGCTCGTGCCAGTGATTGTGAGTGGTTTATTTTCGAATGTTTTGATATAGAAAGAAATTATATATGATAGTATGCTATGATTTATGAAATGTGATGACATGATCTGTTTTACTTGACTGATATTTCAAAAAAGTTTAAATCATGATTTCTAAACTCTCAATGGTTTTATACAATCTTGATTTATCAAAATGTAGTTTGAAATCAGAGTTTACATACTTGTGATTTGTATGGTTTTTATTAAAACTTCTTGATGGTGGAATCAAGGTTGTTGAATGGTTATGGAAATGGTTTCAAACTACTGATTCTTGTACCCGAGAGATGGTTATGTTCCCGTGCTACTTGAATGTGTTTCAGTAGTACTACTCAGGCCATCAGGGGGCTATCGGGGTTAGATGTGGCCAGAGTATACCGAGAAGTCCAGAGGAACCTGTGCCTATAGCGCCACCCAGGATATCAGGGGGCTACCACTGGGGTCAGATGAGGCCAGAGTATACCGGGGAGTCCAGAGTAACCTGGACCTGTGGTGTGTATCTATGCTTAGCCTTGAGGCAGCTCTGCGTGCACATATGACCTTGTGATTTGGTTTACACTATGGAGGGCATTCTTTGTCTAGAGTAACCCACCGTTGTAAACGAGTATTTGGGTACAAAGTTGGTGTGGTTTTTTTTTATAACAATTGAATGCTTTAAAATGTGCTTATGAGAGGTGATCATGCCACTGTTTTACTAGCACGTGTTTGAGATGCTATTGAATCTTTTATACTTGGCCAATGTTTTATTGAATGATTTAATTACTTTTATTGATGATTTAGAAAGCAATAACTTATGTTTATATTCAATTACCACTCACTGGGCATTAGCTCATGCTTTCGATGTTTTATGTTTTTCCCCCCAGGTAGCGTTAAAGTTCTGGAAACACACTGAGCTGTTTACTGCCACACGACAAGAGTCTCCTGCTACATTGTAGGCCTTGCACTGATGTAAATAGATTGCATATCATGAACCTTATGTGTCATGGTTTTGGAAGTACAGGACACGAGGAGTTGTTTTGTTGTGTAATGTTTGAAAGTGTTTCCGTTGTGTCTAAACTTTGTTCATGGTTTGTATATAACAAGAGATAGAAAGTTTATGAAACTTGTTTGTGGATATCGCAATATGGAATATACTGAATGGAAATTAAATGTACTAAAGGATTATTGTGTAACTGTTCAGATTTAAGCACAGGTTAAGTTGGTTACTAAATGTCATCGGGGGAGGTGATGTTTAGCATCTTCACGCCTCTTTCTAGATTAGGTGGGTAATCTAGGATGGGTGTGACATGACCTAATCACGAGTCGCATTGATGATATTCAACGCAGTGCTACCACATCAATAGAGGCACTGATCAACATGTAGCGCAACATTTATAAAGTCCATATGCACTAGAGAATGATTGCGGAGCGTAATCAAGAGTTCTTCAACTTTCTCACTGCATATCTTCATGGTCCGATGGTGCCCCTACATCTCCGGCAGCACTTAAATTTTGAAGAAGCGCCTCGTACACCACATCAAAATCCGCCTCTAGACCTGCCAGCCCCTCAGCAATAATCCTACTATATTATTTTTTCTCTTCTATGCGACCATTATATATTCGTTTAAATTCGTTTATTCTTTTATGAGTTAATCAAATTCTTTGATTCTTGTACAGGCACAAAATTTTTGTATTGCGTTAATTTGTAATTATTTGTATATTTTCTTAATATTCAATACAATTCACTGCATTTTTGCCTGTGCCTTTTTTTTTATCATCCTTTGTCAATACTTGCGATGTTCACAATCTTTTACTTTTGTGTTCTTCATTACGTTGCTATGATCTAATATATTTTTGTACTTAGCCCATACTTAGTAAATTCTAACAAACACAGTTAATTCTTAGTTTAGTAGTACTTTACCTTTCATATTTCAAAGTTCTACTCAAACCTTCTTTTTGAAATTTTCTTCTAAGTGTTTTTCTAGTCTATCCAAACAACGCAATGAGGACCTTGCTCATCTTTAAATTTGAGGGTGGGGAAGGTCTGAGCAGATGAGATCAAGAATATGCAGTATTTAAGAAAAATGTGTCCATAATTTTAAAAAAAAAATTCATACAAAGCTCTAATGTCAGCGCAAGGGAAACCTTAAAATATTCCCAACCTGATAAGAGTTTCGTTGTGAAAGAAGCCTGCTCGTAGTTGGATGTTCCTATGACACCCGTAGAAGCAGGCCAAAACGAAGGTGGGTTTCCAAGAACGACGCGATATGAAATAGAAAAACAGAAAAGAAAAAAATAAATGCATTTGGATGTTTGCATGACACCCATGTGGACAGGCCAGAACGAAGAGTGCAACCATGACCAACATTTTGTAATAAATAACACATAGATTTGACCACCGGATATAGATACATCGAGTTTTTTGACAAGAAGAGAAAAACATTCTATTTTTAAAAATTAGAAAAGCATTTTTGAGAAGAAATTTTTTATATAGAAGAATAAAGTAGGGCTTTGTTAAGAATTAGGAAGGATAGAAGGAAATTGCGATGTCAAGTAATGTGCCTAAGTGTAACATTTGGAGCAACCAATCGAAGCAAAAATATAGGATAGGAATTAAGCTTGATTGCCTAAGTAGAAGATATACTCGAGGACAAGCATATATCTAAATTTGGGGGTGTAATAACTTGTAGAAATACAAGTTATTTATTTAGATTGCCTTATCTAGATATTGTGGCCAAAAGATAGTAAATATGCGTTAATTGTATGAAAATTAGCTCAGAATTACAATAATTCTAAATTATCGCAATTACACCCATTAACATTGTTAAGATGGAAGAAAAGGAGATTTTACTCTGTTTTGCAGGAAACTGAGTGAAGGAGATTTTACTCTGTTTTGCAGGAAACTGATTCACCGCTTGCGCTCAAGGTTCAAGAAGAACTGATCAACGCATCTATGTCACATTGTGCCCATCAATCAACAATGAAGAGACGATTAACGCAATGACGGCGCAATGCGTTAGTCGATCCAGAGTTGAATTGCAACCACATGCAGTAATAAAAACAACACTGCATGCGAACTCACAATCGAAAGATGCAGTTGAGCAACGCAAAAGCGGAGGATTGAGACACGTGTACAACTAACAGTTGTGCAGAATTGACGGTTTGATTGCATACTAGAAGGAATAATATCCCTCCATCTTTGAAATTTCCATAACATCATGTGGGGACCACAAGGCCAGAGTCAAAGATCCTCACCTATAAATACCCCATAGATTTCAGAGAAAACTTATACTACTGGATATGGGGCTAATTGCTGCTAAAGTGTTGAGAGGAAAGTGAGCTGAGTGCTTAACTGAAGAAATCCGGAAAGAAGACGAGACAAGGCCGAGAGGTGAGTCTCAGCTCTATAAGCCCTAGAGGGAATCTCATCCACCCATATGATCCATCCAATTCGGCAAGCAGTTCTCCACCCAAATCGGTGCCAAGACGTTGGCGCTTGTTGTATCTATTCTATCTCTTTTCATCATTGTATTTAACTTTCTTTATCTTTTCATTCACACACCAAGTATCAAACGCTTAATAGATATATTAAATGATTCGATTGCTTTCATATTCCCTTTTCTGTCTACTTTCGTTCCTCCGTGAATCACTTTCTCCATGATGTCTTCTTAATCCCCTGGTAGTTAATATGAATTAAACGAGTACTTAACTTGTGTTAAAGAGATAAATGCGTTTAGCTAAAGCATGCTAGATGGCATCTTCACTTGTGAGAGTAGAAGTGAAGATGCCATTCTAATCTATCGAGAGAAGGTTAGAAGAATGTGTTAACTAAAGCGAGTAGTACTTCCAGACATGGAAGCAACTTTGCGTTCATTACGTTCGTCTCTGATTCACCACAGCCATGTGGGAGCGCGATCGATCACTGAGAGGTGTACACTAAGAGAAAAACGGAATCGTACTTATAACTTCCACGCAATTAAGAAACTTGTACTGTTTATATTAGTTACCTTTCTATTTCTGTTTGTACATAAGACTTGCCGCCGCATTCCATGTTCTTTGCATAACCTTCACAGCCAACCTGGACCCCAGCATCTTGTATCATGAAGCCTGTATCTTGTATCATCTAGCTTAGGTTTACTGTACTTATTTTATTATCGCATCTTACTGCTTTCCTTTACTTTATCGCAATTTTATATACTTGTACAAAACATTCTTTAAAGATTGAAAAACCTGGTCGCATATACCACGAGCATACCACAGTAACCTCAAACAGTCCTTGTGTTTGATCTCGGATCACACCGAGAAACTTGCGGTGGAATTACACTTGATTCCAACGTAAGAAAACTTGCGACAACGCAAGGCATACTACAAGAATATTCATAAATAACGCATATCTAGAAGTAGTATTGCATATTTGTATCAGCGCATAGTTTAAGATCAATTTTTGCGTTAGACTTATCCTGGTAACACTTAGAGTATGGCCCGCTTTGTAGGTGTTATAAAGGTTGAAAAGTGCTACAAATGATCTAATCCTAATCATTCATGTATTAGATATACGAGCGAGGATATTTTATACAAAAGAGTTTGTATAAAATCGGACCTCGAAATGCATAGTCTCGTGACGCTGTTCATAATAGAGACTTTGATTTCACTAGGATGACCATAGCTAACATAACCTTAATCCTGAGTGTCACACCCCCTCCTAAACTGCCTGCTAGCTTAGTCAAGGAGATGGCGTGAAGCTAACAGATATCGTCCTCCTCTAACGATACGTATTGACCTTGCTGAAATGCTGAACATGATAAACATACCAATCTTAGATATAAAATACTTTACATATAACACAACACAGCGGAACCCCTGAAAACCTTTAGACACACATGAAGTGTAGTCTTGACATAACTCGGTTTGGAAAATAACCTGATAGAGATATCACAACCAAAAACATATCCAACTGGGGTTTACACAACCACCATATCTAGTGCTTACACAACCATAAATTATCCAGTTCTTACAAAGACATTTACAATACAAACAAACACAATGTACAACTCCACCCACGTATGGAGTTTGATCTGGAAGCTTTTAGCAGAAAACAGACTTTGACAGTTATCAGGCACCGGGAGCTCGATCTCTACCTGAAAAGTGGGAAAACATTTTGAAAGAGTGAGCTACGAAGCCATATGAGTGACTAAATTTAAAATTGTAAATCTGCAAATCAGAACACGTGATAAACCTTTAAACGTATGAATCTGTTCAATCAAAGCATTAAAAAAGAACAGGTAACGCTAAAAGCTTTCTCAAATATTCTGCAAGTATTTCATTAAAATCTAGCAAGGCATATCAAGTATATAAAACATTTTAACTAACATGACAAATCAACGTTGTGTAGGGCACGCCCAGTACAACCAATGTTTACTAGCTCTACGATGTAGTGGGGCCCGCCCAGCACTCCCATCGTCTTTGTCGAAGTGGGGCCCGCCTAACACTCACGACAACATCGTTGTCACAGAGTACACTCAACTTCAACAACGGAATATAACCTGTGTGCACACAGTACCATATAGCCTCGGGCTCAATATCTTAGTCATGTAGTCAATAAAAGTCTCAAAAAACCACATGAAAATACTAAAACATGCCTGCTTATCTTTATCTTTCGTTAAACTCAAGCTTACTCAGCTCGTTCGTGAAGAACTAAAAATCTTTTAACAGTACTCGCTAATACGTACTTTACTTTAAATGATATTGTTTCAACTACTTTTCAGGAATTCAATAATCACGTGCTCGTATATAAACCTCATTAGAAAATTTAAGCTCAAAACTTATGCTTGAAACCATTCACAGAAATCATGTATCATTCATAAGTTCATATTCAAGCATGTAAACCATTTAAGCATAAATTACAGTTTAGAAATCATTTTCAAAATTCATTTTTTCACTCACAGTCTTAGCTAGTTCCCTGGTCTGTAGACTCGGCCTATTTCCTCTTGGCCTGTCAAACAAACCAAAACTGAGCATCAGAACTATAAATCAAAATTGAACAAACATATACTGAATCAATCTTTCATTGCTGCAAATATGGATTAGAACTTATTGAATCCATCATTTGGGCTCATAATAAATTAAAAATAAAAATTGAGAAAATATTCCCTTTTAATTGGCGACTCGGTTTGACTCAAAAAACAGCCTAGTAGAAGTTTGTTTATAATTTAGATCAATCCTAACCGAAATTTGATAAGCCAATGATTTTTTTTCGTGTTCTACAAGCGACAAGAAAAATTCCCGCTGCTACCATCGTAGCAGCTTGTGCAGTTTCATAATGTTCTTCACCAACTTGTCTTTCCATGCTCATGAATTCTAAATTGTAGAAATAAAATCATACTTCACACTTTTTTTTCCAGATTTTCCAGATTCAATACCCTAATTTCTAATACTCATAACTTCCTCAATACTTGACCAAAATTAATGTATTATATATCAAACTCTTCATTTTGGAACCCTCTACAATTACCTGAAGAAATAAAACGAGATTCCCAACGGATTTGTCTAGATATTCTCCGAACACAGCAAATACAGATTCGTACTTCTCTGCTACTCTCTACATTTCTCTTGAAATTAAACCTACTTCTAGTCGTTTTTGGCTCATGAATTCTTCATGTAAGTTATAGGAAATTGAATAATCTTTCCAACCATACCCAATTGAACTTCTAATTCAACATGTACACCCCAAAATGTTCCAAAAACCAGATGAAACCCTAAATCTTTTTAATTTGCACGAAAATTTTGTGCTTTGTTTTCCTTTTCAAAAACCATTAATTTATCATCATATTTAGCTCAAGCTTTCTTCATGAAATTTGTTAGAAAATGGATTAAATTTCAAGAAAGTCAGACCTCATCTCTTAGTTCTTCTTGTGTAGCTCAAACTGACTTAAAAACCAGAGATAGGCTGATTGAACCCAGATTCTTCCATGGTTGCACTTGCATGAACTTTTTTTTCCCATCTTCAACCTCCAACCTGCATCAAGCTTCTTCTTCCTCTTCCTTCACTCTCTCTCTCGAAATGCTTTGAAAGTCTGATGGAAATGATGGAGAAATGGGCTGAAATCAGTTAGGCGGGGGTGCCAAATGGGTTTCCATTTCCTTTCATTTCCTTTCATTTTCTTTTTTTTTTCTTTTTTTTCCTTTTCTTTTCTTTTCTTTTTCTTTATTTCCTTTCTTTTCTTTTCTTTATTAATAAATTCCAAAATTATCAAAGACAACTTCAACCAAAAGCTTTGCCATTTTTCTTCAACAATGGAACAACGATAACTTAAATCCAACATCCTATAATATGTGACAAGAGAAAATAATCCAAGGAAAGTCTCGGGTTTACATTGAGTGAGTTGTGAATTCCTATCTATAGGGCAGTACTTTGATTTGTATGGGTGAGAGTCGCCAGATCGTCAACTCAACAAGCCTACCATTTTGGGTATTGGTCTGATTGGGGAGCTAGGAACTCAGCTACATAAGATGGAATTCACTCCTTCCCCGAAGCAGGGGTAAGTAGATAAATTTCTCCCTTAAGAACTGATTTCAAATCTTGAACAATTTGGTGCCACAGCCTCTCTTGGCCTGAGAGGGATTTAGTCATAGTGGGATTATGATCTATTGTTCATTAGAGGGATCAGTTGTACTTAAGAAGTTAGATGTAACTATAGTGACAAAACAATAATTTGGCCCTGCTATACTTACGAGCAATTTGTGAAGGACTATCGTACTAGGTTATATCCAATGGACATAGAAATAAATTTGTAGTGTGAAGAGTGCAGTTGTCAGTCTTTAGTGAAGTGCCTGACAGTTAATAGATGGTGGATAATGTGATTAAAAAGTTTAATTAAATATTCACGTACCATTGGAGCTTCAATTTAAACGTCCATAAGGTCCCCTTGATAGCTCAAAAGGATTTAGTTGAGAATTAGTTTTTGGGTTAATTTGAAATGTTCAAATTAATAAAAGAAAATTTAATTATATATGATATAATTAAATTAATACAATAATATATGATATAGTTGACATAATGTATTTGATACATTATAGTTTGATAAGAGGAACAAATATTTGAATATGATTCAAATATATTTTCTATGAATAAGATTCATAGTTATTAAATTTAATATAAATATGATTTATATTAAATGTTATAAAATAGAGAAAAAGAACTATAGTTTATATTGTATATGATACAATATTAAACCTATAGGTTATAAATATAATATGATAAGTTGGTTATTATATTTATTTATATTATTAATTTTTTGATAATTAATTCATTTTTCTCTCTAACCACCTTAGTGGGAGGTTAGTTGGTTTTTTATGGTAAATGAAATAAATAAAATGAGATTTTTTTATATTTTAGATAAGAGTTAAACAAATTGTGCAGATTCTATACGATACATTGAGAGAGCCTATATGATAGTCTCATTGCCTAAACGATTGAATTAATTCTTTATACGATAGAGTGTGTTCTTCCTTCAATCGTCTTCCTCCTCCAAACTTCTAAACTCCGTTCTAACTAAAATAGCCAGAGCCTACCACTCCTGGGTTCTCATTCCGAGAATACCAAGGTCACCAAGTGGTGGTGTCCTTCACTTTTTCTTCGAGTGTTCTGGTTGCTGTTTGTTTGAGGAGAGTTTGTTGCTATTCGAGGAGTTTGAGTTAGTTTGAGGGATTAACGTGAAGAAGAGTTCTTCAAAGATATAATATCTGAACACTTTTTATAGTTAGAAAGCATGCTATAATTTTATGTTATAATGCATAATCTGTTCTATTTACTATAAATGTTTATTTTCAATCGAAATGGGATTTGGACGATCCATTTTTGCTCAAAAGTTTTGATTCCATATGGTTCCAAATTCCATTTGCTGTATTGAAATCGAAACTGTAGTTCTGATTCCAAATTCCATTTGCTGTATTGAAATCGTTTACAGTTTGTTGGGTTCTAAGTTCTACATTACGTTTAATTGTTAAATGGATGTGGATTGATTATTGATGGATGTTTTGGGGTAGTAATATCAGTCTTGGCTTTCTATTTAAGTTACAAAAGTTAATTTGTAAGAGCCCCTGCATTTTTGGGCATTAATTCTTGCAATCGAGTATGTATTCGTTTTAGTTTTTGAGTCGTTCGTGAAGCTTCAGATGCAAGGGTTGTAGTTCGTTTCAATGGAGAAGACAAAATAGTGGTTGCATGATGTAGCTTAAGCTAGACGATCATTTAGATTTGGCTATGCATTCGTGTAGAGTTTTCTGCACGATCATGTAGCATCTACTATATGATCGCATTGCTAATGCTACGCGATCATGTAAAGCTGTCTACTTGATTGTGTTGTGTTGGCTGCATGACCGCATAGGCGCTTGGAGAGTAAACGATCATGCGGTATTTGATACTCATCGAAAGGCTTGCGTGCTAAACAATTGTGTAGACTATTATGCTCATCACATAGTCAGTAGTTACACGATCGCATAGTATACGATACTTGGCGCATGCTACTCGATCGTGTAGACTATCATGCTCATCGCATAGTCTTTAGCTACACGATCGTATGGTATGTGCTACTCGAAGCACGTTGCACGATCGTGTGGACTTTCATGCTCATCGCATAGTCCAAAGTCACACGGTTATTGCTACACGATCGTTTATACTCGACCCTCGTTGCTCGACGATTAGAAGGTTTACTACATGATCAAGCTGCAAGGTTTTGTAATAGTATAGCCTTTATTTTTCCAGTTTTGAGATATACTATCCCGGTCCATCAACTTTATTTAAATATGCATGTGATGTATGTTTATTATATATGCCATAATGTATGTCATATAGATTTAAAACCCACCATAGGTTATGCATTTTTTTTATGCATAATTTTATATTATAAGTGTTATAATATATTAGTATGCATGATTAAATTACATAAATCATGCTTATGCATCATATAATATAAGCGTTATAATATATGCATGCATTATAGCATATCCATGCATCATTTATATTATAAATGTTTTAATATAAGGTTGTATGTATTTATGGAATGTATGCCATAGTTTAGTTCGTTACTTCATTATATAAAAGTACGTGTACTTTTACGTGAGCTAATACGTCCATTTCTACATGAACCGATTCTTGGTATGGGTTTTACCATATTTTATCATCTCACTAATCTAAGTCAGAGATATATGGATATATCCATTTCATGTCAAACCGGATCCTTTAATTTGATTTTTATGTGTATATTGTGGGTGGCCTTTAGGAGTCCTTTTTTTTATAAAGATTATCCTTATCTTTGTTTATGTTTTGGATTGGAACAAATTACCATAATTTGTCTCCGCCTACAGATCAGGCGACATTTTTCACAAATTTTCCGAATGGAGGCCCTTATTTTCTTCCAATAAGTAGATTCGGAATTAAGATAAGGAATGAAAAATATGTCCCAGCCATTTCTGACACATTATCCTTATTTTAATAGATGACTTTGGTCTATGTCAATTGTAAATCAGAAAAAAGGTATTCCAAAGTCTTCTTTTTGAAGATCCACGAAATTTCAGGGCTTGGATAAGACTTTGGAAGTTTCAGTATATATTAGTAATGAATGAACATTGCATGAAGCATGACACTATCTTAGGTTTATTTAGTAGTGTTATAAATAACTTATGTATGTCTAGCTAGTAATGTTAAATGGTTTTAATTGTTTCATTTCTTATAAAAGTTATAATTAATGAAATTAGAATTAAAATAAATAATAAAGAGTTGTATGCAAACATTAGGCTTTAATAATTTTTTAAAAGTGTTTTAAAATTTGATTGAGATAGACCTATGATTTCTAAGGTTGGTTCTGGCTACGCTGGGTTTACTTAAGTCGATAAAAATGTCGCACCTCTACCTGGGAACCTACCTGGAAAGGTGAATTAGAAAGATTTGTTGCATGCATACAAATTTGATGAAAGTTTGTTAAAGAGTTTAATAAGACTTGAATTAAAGTTGTTTAATCATCAAAAGAAAGTGTTGTTTTTAAGCAAATTAAATAAATCACTTAGATAAAATCAGTAGCTGGATTTTCTAAGTTAATGAACCCTGGATAGAACATTCAGTGGGAGGTAAATGGGGTATATGATACTTATCTCCCTAAAAGTTTACACCATGAGATCTATCCTCGGCCTCAAGGCACCATGGGAGTGTCCCCCTACGGGTGACATTTAGGTAGGTCAATACCAAGGTGAATGAAAAGAATATTCATAGTAAGTGGGAGTGGGACATGTGACAACATATCCCTCGATCTCTCTCATTAGGTTGGATAAAGTGGGAGTGGGACGTGTGACAACATCGTCTCATGGCATCGTGGGTGTCCCCCTATAGAATGGCAGTTTTGCCTAACTCTTTATTTGATCTCCAGAAATGGATAGGGTTGCTTTATTCTCTTGTCCTAATCGGCTTTTCCCTAAGGTTGGCTCATTAAGGCAGGACTCTAGGACCTAAAATGAGGGGTTACACTTACACAAACTTGTTAAGGATGTTAACAAATTCTGGACCAAAGATGATGACTATCAGATTTAGTTACAAGGAGTAGTTTTTGTCTAATGGTTGAGATTATGTTATTTCAATGAAGGGGCACTTGATCACCCTACGGTGACTTTTGTTCTGCCTCACTGAAGCATCATTGCAAAATAGATGTCACTTAGGGTACACTAGACTATTTTGCTAAAACTTTATTGGATTTCTTAAAAGTGGTTTAATGCAAGTAGATTTAATTAAGTTTGTTCATTTTTATAGCAATTTAAATATGGCTATCGCTACACTTAGTTTGCTTGTCATCGATAAACTGACTGGCAAAAATTATAGTAGTTAGATAAATATCATTAACATGATATTGATCATCGATGATATTCGATTCGTTCTTACGGAGGAGTGTCCTCCTATTCCACCTCCCAGTGCTGCTCGAATAGTTTAAGACGCGTATGAACGCTGGACACGGGCGAACGAGAAGGCCCAAACATATATCTTAGCCAACCTTAACAAAGTTTTGGCCAAGAAGCATTAGCCCATGGTTACTGCACGAGAGATCATGGAATTCCTGAGGGGAATGTTCGGACAACCGTCTGCGTAGCTTAGTCATGACGCTCTTAAGTACATCTTCAACTCACACATGAAGGAAGGGACATTTGTTCGAGAATATGTTCTCAACATGATGGTCCACTTCAACGTGGCTGAGATGAACGGGTCGAGTATCGATGAGGCCAGCCAACTTAGCATTATTCTGGAATCCTTATCAGAAAGCTTCCTTTATTTCGTTAGCAACACTGTTTTGAACAGGGTTTTGAACAGGGTTGACTACAACTTTACAACTCTACTCAATGAGAAAAAGGTTGGTGAAGCAAATGTTGCTTCATCATCAAAAAAGTTCCACAAAGGTTCGACCTCTAGAACTAAGACTGCACCTTCTTCCTCCAACACTAGAAAGTGGAAGAAGAAGGGTGATAATGGGAAGGCGCCTCCTAACCCATAACCTGCTGCTCTAAGGGGTAGGCAACCAGTGAGGGTTGACAAGGGAAAATGTTTCCATTGCAACCAAGATGGTCACTGGAAGACAAACTACCCCAGATATTTGGCAGAAAAGAAGAAGGCCAAACAAGTTGAATGTGATTTACTAGTTTTGAAAACATGTTTAGTAGAGAATAATGATTCTGCTTGGATTATTGACTCTGGAGCCACTAACCATTTTTCATCTTCTTTTCAGGGAATTAGTTCTTTGTGGCAACTTGGTGCTGGTGAGATGACGATGCGAGTTGGATTCAGACACGTCGTTTCAGCTATGATAGTGGGAGGTCTTCGATTGACTTTATAGAACAAATTTCTCATTCTGAATGATGTATATGTAGTTCTCGATTTAAAGAGGAACTTAGTTTCTGTAAAGTGTCTGCTTGAATGTAAATATCAATGCTTCTTCTCTTTCAATAAAGTGTTTATTATAAAGAATGGTGTTAATATTTGTTTTGCACATCTGGAAAGTAATTTGTATGTGCTAAGGCCGTTAGCAACAAATGCCCTCTATAACATAGAGATGTTTAAAACTCCCATAACTCAAAATAAGCGACTTAAAATTTCTCCTAAAGAAAATGCCCAAAAAAATTTCTCCTAAAGAAAATGCCCAACTTTGTCACCTAACATTAGGACACATTAATCTCAATAGGATTGGGAGGTTGGTGAAGAATGGACTTCTAAGCGAGTTAGAAGAAAATTCTTTACCTGTGTGTGAGTCATGCCTTGAAGGCAAAATGACTAAAAGACCTTTTATTGGAAAAGGTCATAGGGCCAAAGAGCCTTTAGAGCTAGTGCATTCAGACCTTAGTGGTCTGATGAATGTACGAGCCAGAGGAGGTTATGAATACTTCATCACTTTTACTGATGATTATTCAAGGTATGGGTACATTTATTTAATGCAACATAAGTCTGAGTCCTTTGAAAAGTTCAAAAAATTCAAGGCCGAAGTTGAAATCCCATTAAGTAGAACGATTAAAACACTTCGATCTAATCGAGGTGGAGAGTTTTTAGATTCATCATTCTAGAAATATTTGATAGAACATGGAATAGTTTCCCAACTCAGCACCTGGTACACCTCAGCAGAATGGTGTATCAGAGAGGAGAAATTGAACCCTGTTGGACATGGTTCGGTCTATGATGAGTTACGCTTCCTTACCTGAATCATTTTGGGGTCATAGACTGGAGACTACAGCTTATATCTTGAACTGTGTTCCCTCCAAAAGTGTTGCCAGAACACCATTGGAGTTCTGGATTGGTCGTAAAGCCAGTTTACGTCATTTTAGAATCTATTGTTGCCCAGCACATGCGCTTGAGGCTAATCCTAAGAAATTGGAACCACTTCAAGGTTATGCCTATTTGTAGGCTACCCCAAGGGAATGAGAGATGGTTATTTCTATGATCCTAAAGAAAACAAAGTGTTTGTACCGACAAATTCTAATTTTCTTGAAGAGGATAATATAAGGGAGCACAGACCTAGAAGCAAAATCGTGTTGAATGAGCTTTTTAGAGAAACTGCTAAATCTTCAACATGAGTTGTTGAAGAACCTGATACCTCAACAAGAGTTGTTGAAGTAGGTTCATCTAGTAGGTTAAATCCACCTTAAGTGTTGAGGGAACCTCGATGTAGTGGGAGGGACCACCTATTCACTATATGGGTTTAACTGAAATCCTAGCTATGGTAGCTGATGGCGAGGTTGAGGATCCATAATCTTACAAGAAGGAAATGGAAGATGTTGATAGAGATGAATGGATCAAAGCCATGGATCTTGAAATGGAGTCTATATACTTCAATTCAGTTTGGGATCTTGTAGATCAACCTGATGGGGTTAAACCTGTAGGTTGTAAATGGATTTACAAGAGGAAACAGGGTGTTGATGGGAAGGTGCAAACCATTAAGGCTAGAAGGGTTATACCCAGGTAGAGGGAGTCGACAATGAGGAGACTTTCTCGCTTGCTGCCATGCTGAAGTCTATTTGCATCCTCCTATCCATTGCCTCATATTATGACTATGAGATATGAAAAAGGGATATCAAGATTGTTTTTCTGAATGGCAATTTTGAGGAGACCATTTATTGAAGGAACTCTTATCAAAGAGAACCCATGAGCGGAAGCACAATTGATCCAAATCCATTGTGACAAAATTAAAGGCATTTACAAACATACAAAACAGTTATGCATTTTCTAACAAATTACAACATGCTTTCATAAATAAATATAAAGGGAACGAGAGACATACCTTTGAAAAACGTTTCTTCTGAATTTCTCTCGCTCTTGTGAAGACTTGGAACAACAAGCTCTCGTTGTTGCCACAACCGTCCAGCAAGTCTCTCATTGTCACTTAGATCATGAACTATCTTCTCCATGAACATGTAACCGCTTAGACACTACCACTCAACAACCTTGGTATTCTTGGAATGAGAATCCAGGAGGTATGAGCTCTGTTGGATTTGGTAGAGGGTTGGAGGAAAGCAACGATCAAACTATACGACCAAGCAAGTGGGAGAAGAAACTATCTATCGTATAGACTTTGTGTGCTTGATCGTTTAGTAAAACTCAGTAGGTACACGAACGTTTAGTTAAATATACTTGATCGTTTAGAGAATCTCGGTAGGCATGTGATCATTTATTAAAACTTTACACGATAGTTTAGTCAAAGGTGCCAGTACACGATCGTTTAGAAAAACACCTAAAGGCTATCGTGTAGTCTCTCGTGAGCTAAACGATTAGTAGTGTACTTAATGAATCAATTTCTTTCAAAATGAAAACATTTTTCATTTCATCATTCAGTTATGAAAATTGAACATAACCTCCCACTTTCACGCATGGTTAAAGGAGAAACCACCCATAATTATCATACAATTATTTTAATTATAAATAAATATAATAACTAACTTATCATATTATATTTATAACCTATAGTTTTAATATCACATCATATGTAACATTTAAACCATAGTCCTTTTCTCCTTTACTTCATATAAATAATATTTATATCAAATTCCTCCAATTAATGCATCTCATAAATCATATTAATTATATCACATATAATTGAACAAGTTTAATCATATCATATATAATCAAACTCCCTCTCGTCAATTTGAACACTTCAAACTGACTCAGAAACTGATTCTCAACTTGAATCCATTGAGCTACAAAGGGGGCCTTATGTACCTGTAGCTTGAAGCTTCAACGGTACGTGAATAGCTGACTAAACTCTTTAATCACGAGATTCACCATTCGTTAACTGTGGGCACTCTATTAAAGATTGACAGCTGCACTCTTCTCACTACAATACGATAACCCTTCATAGATCGCTCATAAGTACAGTTGGGCCAATTTATCGTTTTTCCCTGTAGTTACATCTAACTCCTTAAGTACCACTGATTCCTCTAATGAATAATACATCATAGTCCTACTCTCACACCCCCTCCCAGATTACCCTTTTAATCTGGATAAGGATATGACTGTGGTAGTTACTAACCCTACTGTCAGTACCCATCACCAAAGCCTTCTAATCTAAATACCAACCTGTTTAACACATTAGTAGTATACGCATACAACAAGCCTCTCTTAAGGTTCTACAAAGATACATAAACACGTGCATACGACCATGACATACCATCTACGGAAAAATATTCACAAATGGCCCAAACATTCCTAACAAAGCCCTATTCCCTCTCAAAACATGTGTACATGAACAAGCCATCAACCTAAGTTCTTCTGAACAAGCCGGGCTTTTCAGTGGCAAGCAGCAGCAGGATCAACCTTGAGAAATCTGACCGCTACCTGAAAAAGGGAAACACAGAAAATCTATGAACTAGAAGCCCAGTGAGTGACTTAATAAAAACATAAATGTCATGCTTAAACTGAAATCTTGTAGACATAACACTAGAACTAAAATATACCAAGCAAACATGTACATAAAACCTTTAAAACCATTGTATCAGAAACTTGGATCTTAGTGGAGAATGAACATTCTTTACTCTAATTCCCAACGCCAAACCATGGCCAGATGAGACCTCTACTTCGACCTGTTCATACTGAACTATGGCTAGGGGAGATCCCTACGTGTATCTCTTTAAATATACCGATGGGCATCTTAAGCAACTTCCTTTAAACATAAACATTGATAACCACTCTTAAACATCATTAAACATCATTATTCCCTAGTTGAGAACGAGCATACATTGCTCTAGCTCCCAACATCTGTTATTTGCCATGAGACCCATGCTTCGGCCTCTCCTTACTGATTTATGGCCTAGGAGACCCATACTTCGGCCTCTCCTTCAAAACTACCTACGTGTACGTGGACGTTTCTATGTACCGTCAACCCCTTACATACATTTATTCAGATACCTTTCTTACCTTCAATACTCCTCTTCATTGTGTTTAGAAATATCAACGCATGTACTTTGGCAATCTTAGGTATTTAAACACAGTACATCAAGCTTCATTCAACCTTAGTTTTAACCCTAACGTATACTTTATACTTTGTAAAATAAGTTGGCTTAACTCATGTTGAACTAGCTTATAAAAACTATTAGCATGCATTAGATATGGGAAATGTACTTGGAAAACTCACACATTAGTAACATCATGCGTTGATAAACATTCATAAGCATTAGCAATTCCGAACTATCCTTTTAGCCTAGGAGAAGATATGACTGCCATTATCCTTAGTTGAGAGTGAACTACTAGATCTAACCCTCAACGTCAACCTTAGTCGGGGAGAACCCTTTTGCTCAATCCCCCAACATCGTATTACCAACGTGCACGTGGTTATAACTGAGTACCAGCATACCTTAGGTACTTGACTAGGATACCTTCTCATTGTCCTTTAGTATCTGTCATATAACTAGTCATAAACATTTAGTTGAACACTAAGGCTTAGTGCTCAAATCATCATACTAGTTCATCCATCATACTATTTCATCATAAAAATGGAGTTACGTAAACATGCTGAAAGTATTTGGACAAGATAACATATTTAAATCATGTCAATTTCCATGGAAAACATGCTTTACTTAGCATGAGAAATAACTTCAAACATATGTTGCTTGGTACTTCATATAAACACTTAGCATGAGAAATAACTTCAAGGAAATCATGGTTTCTAAATCATTAAAGCATTAAATCATCACATAGTCACTCACAGCTCGTTGGTCTTTTAATGGGTTATATGCCTCTCCTAGCTCTTCTTGGCCTGAATGGACATAATTCCCAGTTAAACTACCTTGAATTCTTAGCAAAATACCTCAAATAGTTCATTTACTAATGGAACTTTCATCATTAAAGACAGCTTTACTAGCAAGATACTCATCATGAGTGAATTCTTCCTCATGAGCGAAATCCTCATGAGCGAGATCCTCATTATGAGCGAGATCAAGCTTTTCTTTAACAAATTTCAACCTAGCGATACTCACCATACCAGCGAGATTCAGCCCAATTTCTAGCGAGATTTCCTTCTAGAGCGAGATCCTCATCACAAATTAGCGAGATTTCCTTTATAAGCTAGATCTTCATTCTCCATATCTCGCTATAACTCTCCACGGTGAGTTGTTTGCTTGTTCTTCCCAAGCAACTCTCTGCTTATGCACAGATTCTCTGTTACAATTTCAAAAATTCATAACTCAAAATCCAGACCTCTTTTGAAGAAACTTCCTTCTACAAACATGTTGAAAATTGAGTTAACTTCCTTACCTTAAATTATAGCAAAAAATTCGTTATGGTTTCGCATGGAGCTTCCAATCTTCACCTCGGGCCCTAATTAATCTGAGATTCTACCTCTTCTGCAAATTCCTCACTTTTTGTTCTTCTCCTGCAATCTTTCTCCGACAAGACAACCTCGAAAACTAGATCCTCCCAGCTTTCAAATGGCACCGATTTTACTAAATTTGCTCATGTAGATTGCTGAAACCAAACTTTTGAAGTTTCTTTGCCTTTTAATCTTCCTCCTGCCTCCCAAGTTCAAGGACTAACCGCCACTTCACACCATATTTAGTGCCTCCAACCAAACTAATAAGTGGGCTTTCCTATTTAATATGATTTCCTTTTCCTTTCTCAACAACTCCTATAAATAACATAGATTTTCACTTATTAGATATTTAATATATCATTCCTTTGGCTAAACATACTTGTCTAGGAAATTTAGAATCTGGGGTTTACACCTACTATGTATGGACACCTCTCGGGCCATGAGAAGATGTGTGGTACCACATCATTAAAGCCCTGAAATTAGTCCTTAAGGGAGCAATCTATCTACTTACCCCTGCTTCGGGGAATGAGTGAATTTTATCTTGCGTAGCTGAGTTCTCAACTCTTTAATCAGACGAATCCCCAATATGGTAGGTTTGAGTCGGCATTCTGGCCACTTGCACCCATGCAAATCAAAGGACTGCCATCATAGGTAGTAGTTCCCAACTCACTCAGGATTAAAGTCATGTTACCTATGGTCATCCTAGTGAAATGAAAGTTTCTGTCAGGAAGGACATTATATAACGAGACTAAATACTTCCTGGTCCAGTCAGACTTCTTTGTATAGGACACCCTTGCTCGTATGTCTTCACATAAATGATCAGGATTAGACCATCTGTAGCATGTCACAACACTTGTAACTATCTATAAAGTGGGTCGTATCCGTAGTGTCACCAGGATAAGGTTTCCCTCCTATATCCATATACTACAGACCATTTAGGTTATCACTTAAGGCATGATCCACTTGTAAGTCTCCACATACATGCTTAAGTTACAACTACAACCAGGGATCTTAATTTATTGGTTTGTGGTAAATGCAAATAAAATATCTCATATTTCATAGACAACAATGAAGAAAATATCTCATATTATTACATCACAAGCATTTCTTCATACAGGTGTTTAAAAACTAAGGACCCTACGAGAGTTTAGGGCATAGGCTCATGCTTCTTTGCCAAAACATCGTTTAAACTGGCCAAGATGTAAACTCGGGCCTTCTCGTTTGCCCATGTCCATCTCTCATAAGCCTCCCGAACATTTCGAATAGCGTTCTGAGTCGGAATAGGAGGACACTCCTTCGTAAGGATGAACCTTAGATCATTGTGTTTCCAACTAGCAGTCAACTTATCGGCATTTAAAAGAGCTAATGTGGCTATAGTCATTTTTCTGTTGCTGGAAAAACGAACAAACTTAATAAATCTATGCATTACCACTTTTAACACCAATTTTAGTTTTAGAAAAATAGTTTCCATGTACCCTAAGTGAAAACACATCTATTTCGAAATGATGCCCCAGCGAGGTAGGATAAAACTCACTGATAGGTTGATCAAGTGCCCTTTCACTGGGATGAGACATTCTCAACCATTAGGCAGAAACAAATCGTTTAACTGACACTAACAATCACCATTTTTCCTGCCCTAATGTGCCCACCATAGGGAAAAAGTAGATTAGGACAAGAGACTAAAGCGACCTTATCCCATACAGGAGATCAGATAAAGAGTCGTGCAAAACTACCATCCTATAGGGGGACACTCCCAAGGTGCCTCGAGGCGATGCACAGAAACGTTATCCAACTTAATGAGAGAGACCATGGGATATATTGTCACACATCTCGCTCCTACTTACTATGAACATTCTCTCCATTCACCTTGGTATTGACCTACCCAAACACCATCCTTTAGAGGGACACTTCCAGGGTGCCTCGAGGCCGAGGATAGATCTCAAGCTGGAGTCTCCACTGCAAAACCCCAAAACAAGTTCGATAAGGAAGCGTAACTCATCATTGACCGAACCATATCCAACAAGGTTCCATTTCTCTTCTCTGATACACCATTCTACTGAGGTGTACTGGGTGCTGAGAGTTGGGAAACGATTCCATGTTCTATCATATAGTTCTAGAACTTATAATCCAAAAACTTTCCACTCTGATCCGATCGAAATATTTTAATTCGTCTGTCCAATGCATTTTGAAATTATATATGATATAATTAAATTAATACGATAATATATGATATGGTTGACATAATATATTTGATACATTATAGTTTGATAAGAGGAACAAATATTTGAATATGATTCAAATATATTTTCTATGAAAAAGATTCATAGTTGTTAAATTTAATATAAATATGATTTATATTAAATGTCATAAAATAGAGAAAAAGAACTATAGTTTATATTGTATATGATGCAATATTAAAACTATAAGTTATAAATATAATATGATATATTGGTTATCATATTTATTTATATTATTAATTATTTGATAATTAATCCATTTTTCTCTTTAATCACCTTATTGGAAGATTAGTTGGTTTTTTTTTTATGGTAAATGGAATAAATAAAATGAGATTTTATTATATACGATACATTGAGAGAGCCTATACGATAGTCTCGTCGCCTAAACAATTGAAGTAATTCTCTATGCAATAGAATGTGTTCTTCCTTCAATCGTCTTCCTCCTAAAAACTCTTAAACTCCCTCCTAACCAAAATAGCACCAGAGCCCACCACTTCTAGGTTCTCACCTGAGAATACCAAGGTCACCAAGTGGTAGTGTCCTTCACTTTTGGTTCGAGTGTTTTGGTTGTTGTTTGTTTGAGGAGAGGTCTTTGTTGTTAGAGGAGTTTGAGTTAGTTCGAGGGATTAACGTGAAGAAAAGTTCTTCAAAGGTATAATCTTTAAACTTTTTTTCTAGTTAGAAATCATGCTATAATTTTATGTTATGATTCATAATCTGTTTTGTTTACTATAAATGTTTGTTTTCAATCAAAATGGGATTTGGACGATCCGCTTCTTCTCAAAGATTCTCTATAAAACGAGTTCCTTCAACCTACTGCACAATTGTGAAACCCAAACCCTACTTTCCCTATTTAAATATGTTTATTGTTGAGATTAGTAAAATGATGGGTTTAATATTTAAATTAATGTGGAATTGTAGGAAAATGGGTAAAGGATAAGGAAATGAAGAAGGAAAAAAGCTGAAGTATGGGGATACTTGGCTTAAAGTTTAGAAACAGAAAAAGGTTCAGATGGGCAATAGGTATCACAAAAAGGTTGGTAACTGCTACAGTCATACTCCCTTCTAAGTTAAGAGGGTAATCTGGGGTGGGGTCTGAGTCTCCAAGAGAAAATTCTAATGAAAAAGATGTTGAAGACATATTTGAGTCTTCAATAGATTGAGGGCTGATCAACAGTTCTGACGATGAATCTGGAAAATTTCAAGGGCCAGTCACTCGTGCTTCTACAGGAGATCAAAAGAAAAAGGCAAATCTTGTCTCTATTCTTCGCATGCTCTTGATGATGTCTAATTTTAATCTAAAGAAAATGCCTGCTTTTGGAAGTTTGTAATCAAGAGGAAGATGTTTGCTGAAAAGGAGTTATCAAAATAGGTACAAGAATGTCTTGATATCATGGAACTGAGTGTTAAAGCTGACCTAATGAAGATTATTTTGAACCTTGGCCCTTATTATCCTAAAATTGTTAGAGAATTTATTGGGAATCTTTCGCCTACTTTTGATGATGTGAATTCTCCTGACTTTCAAGGGTTCATGTCAGAGGCCACAATTTTGTTTTTATACTAATGTGATTAATTCTTTTCTTGATAGGAATGTTCTCCCCAACACTCATGAACTACATCCTTCTGTGAAAATTTTGGTTGCTAAATTAACTGGAGATTTGAAGAATGCTTGGCTTAAGATTAGGCAGCTTTCTTCTACCGAGCTAAGTGCTAAATATGTTGTGCTGATTCGGATTAGGATTTCCAATTGGTACCTTTCTTCTCACCACTCTGGTCTTTTGATTGCTCTAGCTACTTTGTCGTATCAAATTGGAAAAGGTGCTTCTTTTGACTATAGGGCTTTTGTCATTGGTCAACTTCAACGATGCATTGACTCTCAAGCTTTATGTTTACCTATTCCCTATCCACATCTAATTTGTGGAATTTTTGTTTCTCAAACGCTTGATTTACACTAAGTCGAAGAGTTTTGGAGTCTTGAAGTGATGAATGTAATGTGCATGCATGATGATGTGCTACAAGCTCACGTTGCCATAAACTTGTAACGCAAAATGTAATCTCATACTGTGTTGTTGCTCATGAACACTTTATGCGATCTAAATTCTTGTAGTATGCTATGCGTTGTCACAAGTTTCCTTGCACTGAAACCAAATATAATTCCAACGCAAGTTTCGCAGAGTAATCTGAGGTCGAACACAGGGATTGTTGTCGTTAATGTGTTACATTTATGATGTAGGCGACCGGTGTTTTTACAATTAATAAAGAGTGTGTTTGTACAGGAAATTAAATTGTGGTAAAGTAAAATTGTGTAGATAAACTAAAGTTGCGTTAATAAAATAACGTGCGATAAAAATAAACCTAAGCTAACGTGATGCAAGATATAAGATACATGATATACATGATGCTGAGTTCGAGACTGACTGTGAAGTTTATACAAAGAATCGTGGTATGTGATGGCAAGGCTTAATGGATGAATCAGAAGTATGAAAGAATAATCAATACAAACATCGCAAGTTTGTTAATTGCATTAAAGATACAACTAAGGTTCCGCTTTCCCTTGGCGTACACCTCTCGGTGATTGGCTGTGTTCCCATATTGATAACTTGTAGAAATACAAATTATTTATGCCACCTTATCTAGATATTGCAGCCAAAAGTTAGTAATTTTGTGCCAATTGTACGAAAATTAACCTAGTATGACAATAATTATAAATGTTTGCAATTGCACCCACTAACGCCAAAAAGATGGAGAACAAGCCAAATTTTACTCTGTTTTGCAGGAGACCAAGTCACCGCTTGCGCTCAAGGCTCATGAGAAACTAATCAACGCATCTCTGTCACATTGCACCCATCGATCAACCATGAAGAGACGATTACCGAAGTAATGGCACAATGCGACAGTCGGTCCAGAGCTATGCTTCGACCGCATGCTGTAATAAAAACAAACACTGCATGCGAACCCATGATCGAAAGATTCATCTCAGTAATGCAAAGGCGAAGGATTGTGACACGTGTACAACTAACCGTTGTGCAAATTTGACGGTCCGATTGTATAACAGAAGAAATAATATCCCTTCATCTGCAGAATTATCATAACTATCAAGTGGGGACCACAAGGACGGAGTCAAACTTGCTCCTATAAATACCCAGTGATTTCAGAGAAAGATATGCTATTTGATACTAGTCTAAGTGCTGTAAGATTTTAGAGAGAAAAGGCTGAGCTGAGTGTTGAAGAGGAGAAATTCGAGAAGAGAACGAGATAAGGTTGAGAGGTAAATCTCAGATCTGACCTGTCATATACCCGATCGAAGCTCTATGCAGAGACCCCAGCTACCGGTGGAGCAAGCCTGAGAGGGAAGCTCTTCCTGGCATTGAAACCATCCGATCTGGCAAGCAGATCTCCATCGAATCTGTGCCAAAACATTGGCACCAGATTGTATCTATTCTATCTCTCTTTCATTGTATTCCATATTTTCTTTATCTCTTCATTCATACATCATGTATCAAACACTTAGTAGAAATATTAAATGTTTCGATAGATTTCGTTTACCATTTTATATCTATCTCCGTTCACCCATTAGTCACTTTCTTCATGATGTTTTCTTAATCCCTTGGTGAGCAATATGAATCACCAAGAACTTTATATGTATTAAAGTTATAAAATACATTTAGCTAAAGCATGCTAGACAACATCTTCACCTGTGAGAGCAGAAGTGAAGATGTCATTTTGATCTATCGAGAGAAGGTCAGAAGAGTGCATTAACTAAAGCGAGTAGTACTTCCAGACATGGAAGCAACCTTGCATTCATTACGTTAGACTCTGTTTCACCACAGACATGTGGGAAACGCAACCGATCACTGAGAGGTGTACGCCAAGAGAAGAGTGGAACAGTATTTGTACCTTCAATTCAATTAAGAACTTGAGTTATTTGTAATACTTATCTTTCTCTTTATAATCTATTCGCAAGACTTGTCGTCGCATCCCATGTCTTTGCACAACCTTCATAGCCCACCTTAATCCTAGTATCTTGCACATAAAGCCTGTATCTTGTAACATCTAGCTTAGGTTTATTGTATTTTTATGTTTTATCGCATTTTTACTTCTTTCCTTTATTTTACTGCAATTTACATACTGTACACGCCTTTTATAAAGAATTTAAAACCTGGTCGCATATACCATGAACATACCGCAATAACCAGCACCAGTTCCCCGTGTTCAACCTCGGATCACACCGAGAAACTTGCGATGGAATTACACTTGGTTCCATTGTAAGGAAACTTGTGACAACGCAGGGCATACTACCTGAGAAATCCCTAATTAACGCATAAATAGTAGTAGTATCGCATCATTACGAGCATTTAATAACATTCATTCATACCAAAGTGTTATAAAGTCAAGTCAACACATATCTCTATGGTGAAACAGGGATGAACGTGGTGAATGCAAGGTTGCTTCTATCTCTGGAAGTACTTCTCGCTTTAGTGAATGCATTCTTCCAACCCTCTCTCGATAGGCAGAATGGCATCTTCACTTCTGCTCTCTCAGGTGAAGATGTCATCTAGCATGCTTTGACTAAACATAATTATTTCCTTAACCCAATTAATTCATTTGCTCAATTATTTCTAATTATCCAAGGGATTAAGAAAACATCGTGGAGAAAGTGAAATATGGATGAACGGAAATAGGCATAGAGATGGAGATGGAAATGATCATAACATTTAATTCAAAGGTATAACAACTGGAAATATTGATTTCACAACTAGCAAGTAGTTCAAAGGTATAACAACTGGAAAGGAATGTTCTAGTTGTATGGCTGGGAAATGGAAAAGGACCACCCTAGTAATAAATGAAAACTATGACAAAGTGGAAAATGGAAGAGTCACCAGAGGATGTGACAAATACAGTGAACTATGACAACCAAGTTATTCATACATACTAGTATTATTTAATATGAACAAAGTTAATATCAGAGTAGAGCAGCGAAAACGTAGTAAAAAGGGGGAAGAAAAAAGAGAAGAAGAAGGTGGTAAAGTTTACAACCAAAGGATGTTGTCAAAGTCTAAGTTATAAGTAGGTTCGAGCAAATTTCGAGGACGAAATTTCTTTTAGGGGGGAAGAATTTGTAAAACTCGAACCCTAATTACTTTAAATAAGAGTAAGTAATGAGATGTCTTCTAATGAGTTAAATGAAGCCATGTTTTAGGAGGGTTAGAAGCTGGAAGCAAGAAGAAATAAGCTCTTGTGTAGCTAAGTGTAAACCCCAAATTCAAAGTTTCCTAAACAAGAATGTTTGACTAAAGGAATACATATTAAATATCATATAAGTAGAAATCCATGTTATTTATAGGAGTTGTTGAGAAAGGAAAAGAAAAACATGTTAAATAAGGAAACTCACTTATTGGTTTGGCACGTGGCGGTTAATCCTTGAATTTGGGAGGTGGCAGGAAGATTAAAAGGGAAAAGGAACTTTGAAAGTTTGGTTTTAGGCAATCTACATGAGCAAATTTAGTGAAAGCAGTGCCATTTGAAAGCTGGGAGAATCTAGTTTTCAAAGTTTTCTTGCCGGAGAAAGATGGCAGAAGAAGAAGAACAAAAAGTGATGAAATTACAGAAGAGACAGAATCTCGGTTTAATCAGGGCTCGAGGTGAAGATTGGAAGCTCTAGGCCAAACTATAAGAAATTTTTGGCTGAAATTTTAAGTTAAGAAATTTAATCAACTCTAAACATGTTTGTAGAAGGAAGTTTCTTCAAAAGAGGTCTGGATTTTGAGTTATGAATTTTTAAATTTGTAACAGAGAATCTAAGCATAAGCAGATAGCTACTTAGGAAGAGCAAGCAAACAGCTCACCGTGGAGATTATAGTGAGATTTTGTGATAAGGATCTCGCTAATGAAGGAAATCTCGCTAATTTTGTGAAGAGGATCTCGCTCTAGAAGGGAATCTCGCTAGAAATTGGGCTGAGTATCGCTTGTGTCGCTGGTAAAGTGAGTATCGCTGGTGTCACTGATAAGGTGAGTATCGCTAGGATGAAGGTTTGCCAGGAAAAGCTTGATCTCGCTCTAAAGGATCTCGCTAATCTCGCTCTAGAAGATCTCGCTGATCTCACTCTAGAGGACCGCGTTGATCTCGCTCTAGAGGATCTCGCTGATCTCGCTAGTAAAGCTGTCTTTGTTGATGAAAGTTCCTTTAATAAATGAATTATTTGAGGTATTTTACTAAGAATTCTAAGTAGTTTAACCGGGAATTATGTCCTTTCAGGCAAAGAAGTGCTAGGAAGAGTATATAACGCGTTAAGAGGCCAACGAGCTGTGAGTGACTATGTGATGACTTACTATTCTAATGATTTAGAAACTGTGATTTCTTTGAAGTTATTTCTCATGCTAAGTGTATAAATGAATTTCCAAGCAACATATTTGTGAAACTGTTCCTCATGCTAAGTAAAGCATGTTTTCCATAGAATTGATATGATTTAGATATGTTATATTGTCCAAATACTTTTAGTATGTTTAAGTAACTCCATTTTTATGATGAACCAATAAGATGGGTGAACTAGTATGATGAATTGAGCACTAAGCCTTAGTGTTCAACTAAAGGTTTATGACTAGTTATATGACGGTTACTGAAGGACAATGAGAAGGTATCCTAAGAATATTGAAGGACAATGAGAAGGTGTCTTAAGGATACTGAAGGACAATGAGAAAGTATCCTAGTCAAGTACCTAAGGTATGACGATACTCAGTTATAACCATGTGCACGTAGGTAATACGACATCGAGGGATTGAGCAATAGGGTTCTCCCCGACTAAGGTTGACATTGAGGGTTAGATCTAATAGTTCACTTTCAACTAAGGATAAGGGAAGTCATATCTTCTCCTAGGCTAGAAGGATAGTTTGGAATTGCTAAATGCTTATGAATGTTTATCAAGGCATGATGTTACTAATGTAGGAGGTTTCCAAGTATGTTTTCCATATCTTACACATGCTAATAGTTTCAAGCTAGTTCAACATGATTTAAGTCAACTCATGTTACAGAGTATGAAGCATGCGTTAGGGTTAAAGCTAAGGTTGAATGAAGCTTGATGTACTATGTTTTAAATACCTAAGATTTTCAAAGTACATGTGTTGGTATTCCTAAACATAATGAAAAGGGATACTGAATGTGAGGAAGGTATCCTAAAGCATTTTCTATGCTTTATTCGAGAATTTGATAGCTTAAGTGAGCTGGATACTAAAGGTAAGAAAGGTAACTAAATAACTGTACCTAAGGTGTTGACGGTACATAGAAAACTCCACATACTGTAGGTAGTTCTGAATGAGAGGCCAAAGTATGGGTCTCTTAGGCTATATACCAGCAAAGGGAGGCCAAAGTATGGGTCTCTTGGCCGGTAACAAACGTTGGGAGCTAGAGCGATGTATGCTCGTTCTCAACTAAAGAATAATGATGTTTAATGGTGGTTTAAAGGTTTTATGTACACGTTTGTTTGGTATACTTTAGTTTCAGTATTATGTTTTCAAGCTTTCGGTTTTGAGCATGGGCTTTATATTTTTATTAAGCCATTCACTGGGTTTTTAGCTCACGTTTTCAAATGTTTTCCTTTCCAGGTAGCGGTCAGTTCCCAAAAGACTTTTTTGCTACTGCTCTACCACTCAAAGAAACAGGTTGAAGGAAGTGTAATTGAATACCTATGTTAGTTAGTACACATGTGTCTTTCTAGTGACTAGTATTCTTGATGGGGCTCACTAGGTTGTAATATCCGTGTATGAGCAATGCTACGAAACCCTGTAATGTAAATGTGTAAGTTCTGAGTTAATTTGTATGTATTCAGGGTTTGAGCGATATTTAACAGGTAAGATAGGCAGTAAGTGCGAGCAAAAGGGTTAGTAATGTAATGTGTTTGGATGGATGATATGAATTTCTCACAATGATGTGATACTACGTCTAATTATGGGTTAATTATGGATGTTCTTGTAGTATGCCATGCATTGTCACAAGTTTCATTACAATGGAACCAAGTGTAATTCCATTGCAAGTTTCTCGTGTAATTCCATTGCAAGTTTCTCGGTGTAATCCGAGGTCGAACACGGGGACTGGTTTAGGTTATTGCGGTACGTTCATGATACATGCGACCAGGTTTTCAATCTTTAAAAGTGCATTTGTACAAGTATATAAATTGCAATAAAATAAAGGAAAACAGTAAAGATGCGATAAAAACATAAAAAGACAGTAAACCTAAACTAGATGATACAAGATACAGACTACATGTACAAGATGCTGGGAGTAAGGCTGGCTGTGAAAGTAATGCAAAGACATGGAATGCAGTGACAAGTCTTATGAACAGAATAGAAAGAGAAAGACAAATAATATAAACAACACAAGTTCTTAATTGGATTGAAGGTACAAATACTGTTCCACTCTTCTCTTGGCGTACACCTCTTAGTGATTGGTCGTGCTCCCACATGTCTGTGGTGAAACAGAGACTAACGTAATGAACACAAGGTTGCTTTCATGTCTAGAAGTACTACTCACTTTAGTTAACGCATTCTCCTGACCTTCTCTCGATAGATCAGAATGACATCTTCACTTCTGCTCTCACATGAAGATGTTGTCTAGCATGCTTTAGCTAAACTTATTTTATATCTTTAATACAGATTAAGTTCTTAGTGATTCATATTGCTAATCAGAGGATGACGAAGATATCATGGAGAAAGTGATTGGTGGGTGAACGGAAATAGACAGAAAATGGTAAATGGAATTTATCGAAACATTTAATATTTCTACTAAGCGTTTGATACATGGTGTGCGAACAAATAGATAAAGAAAACATGGATTACACAATGAAGGAGAGAGATAGAACAGATACAAATAGTGCCAATGTCTTGACAAAGATTCGATGGAGATCTGCTTGCCGGATAGGATGGATTTGATGGTAGGAAGAGCTTCCCTCTCAGGCTTGCTCTACCGGTAGTAGGGATCTTTGCACAGAGCTTCCGATCGGGTGTTTGGTAGGTTGGATCTGAGATTCTTCTTGGATTTCTTCTCTTAAGCACTCAGCTCAGCCTTCTCTTTACAATCTAGCAACACTTAGCCCCGTATCAAGTAGCATCCTTTTTCTCTGAAATCAATGGGGTATTTATAGGTGCAGGTCTTTGACTCCGGCCTTCTGGTCCCCACTTGTGGTTATGGTAATTCCAAAGATGGAGGGATATTATTCCTTCTGTTAGCAATCAGATTGTCAATTCTGTACAATCGTTAGTTGTACACGTGTCTCAATCCTCCGCTCTTGCATTGCTCAGCTGCATCTTTCGATCATAGGTTCGCATGTGGTGTTTGTTTTTATTACCGCATGCGGTTGAAACACAACTCTCAGATCGACTGACGCATTGCGCTGCCATTGTGGTATTCATCTCTTTATTGTTGATTGAGGGGCGCAATGTGACAGAGATACGTTGATTAGTCTCTCGTGAGCCTTGAGCACAAGCGGTGACATGGTCTCCTGCAAAATAGAGTAAAGTTCGACTTGTCTTCCATCTTTTTGGTGTTAGTGGGTGCAATCACAAACATTTATAATTATTGCAATACTAGGCTAATTTTCATACAATTGGCGCATAATTATTAACTTTTGGCCGCAATATCTAGATAAGGTGGCGTAAATAACTTGTATTTTTACAAGTTATCAGGTAATTGCTACCGTCACCATTCCATCTAGGTTAGGAGGGTAATCTGGTGCGGGGTGTGACAGTCTATTCATTCCTGAATGATGGGTGCAATGTGACATAGATGCATTGTTCAGTTTATCATGAGTCATGAACACATGCGATGACTTGATTTCCTTCAAAACAGACTTGAAATATTCTTTTCTACCATCGCAATGGTGTAAGTGGGTGTATTTACGACAATTTATAATTCTCGCATTTCTTAGCTAATTTCCATATAATTGACACAATTTTTCTTTCTTTTGGCCACAATATCTAAAAAAAATAGTATAAATAACTTGTATTTCTACAAGTTATCACACCCCCAAATTTAGATATATGCTTGTCCTCAAGTATATCTTCTACTAAGGCAATATTGCTCTATTCCTATCCTAAATTTTGCGTCGATTAGTTGCTTCGAATGCTCCACCTGAGCACATTATTTAACATTGCAATTTCTTTGTATCCTTAAAAATTCCTAGCAAAGCCCTACTTTATTCTACTATACCACAAATTTCTGCTAACAATTGCTTTTCTAGTTTTAAAAAGAATGTTTACCTCTTCTTATCAAAACAAGTTGATGTGTCTGGATGCGGTGGTTAAACTTTACGTCATTTATTAGAGACTGTTGATCATGGTGACACCCTTCGTTTTTCCTTGTTCCCACGGGTGTCATGCGAACATCCAACTACGATTGTGTGCCAATCTCAACTTTAACTCGTGAATTTAAGAGGAGTTGTCTCTTGTTTCTTTTATTTTTCTTTCTCATTTTTCTCTTTTCATATTGTGTTGTTCTTAGAAACACACCTTCGTTTTGGCTTGCTCCTACGGGTGTCATGCAAACATCCAACTACGAGTAGGCTCCTTTCACAACTTAACTCTTATCAGGTTGGGATTGTTTTTGGAGTTTCCCTTGCGCCGACATTGGAGTTTATATGATTTTTTTTAATGGAAACGATGAATGCATTTTTCTTAATGACCACATCACTTAATCTCATCTGCTCAGACCTTCCCCACCCCTAAATTTAGAGATGCGCAAGGTCCTCATTGCGTTGTTTGGACAGAATAGAAAAACAATTAGACAAAATTTCAAAAAGAAGGTTTGAGCAGAATTTTGAAGGATAAAAGGTAAAGTATTGCTATGGCTACGAATTAACTAAGTGTTAGTTAGAAAATACAAAGTATGGGAAATGTTACTAAGTGTATGCATATTATATATCGTGGCAGCGCATAACAAAAAATAAAAGATCATGAATATTGCAAAATTGACAAAGGATGATAATGAAGAGGCTATTGCGTACTTGAAAGAAATGTTACTTAGTTATATTGAAAATTAACTAAGTATACAAGGGATTACAATTAACACAATACAAAACTTTTTGCATGTACAAAGAATCAAAGAATGAGCTTCTATACATAGGAAAATACGAATGAAATTATAAATAAAAGAATGACCGCAATAATAAAAAAATGTAAAGTCATTGAGGAGGAGGAGGCTCTGGTGGAGGATTTTGGTGAGGTACACGAGGAGCTTCTTCAAAGTGTAGATGTTGTTGGAGATATGGAGGCACCATGGGACCATGAAGATACGCTGTTAAGAAGTTAAAGTACTCATGGTTGCGCTCCACTAGTTGCCTCTCGTTCAGGTGGATCGTATAGATGTTGCATTGAATATTGATCATCACTTGCCTTGTCATCGTAGCATTGTGTTGTAAATCTTCTACTTGCTTGTGTAAAGGCCTGTTGTTGGGAGAAGAGTTCTTGTTGTTGGGCAAGAAGGGTTCACATATCTACTAGTGCAACAGCTAAGGAGGCAATGGTAGGTTATGCCTACGATTTTTCGCCATCGACGTTTTGGGGTTGGGCAGAAGTGTCTTCACCCAAATTGCGTGGGTCATCAACCTGCAGCGGTGGAAGGGGAAGTTGTGGTGATGATGCTGAAGGTGAGGATGGAGCTACTGGATATGCGATTGGAGAATTAAGGTGAAGGAGAAGGTTGGTGAAATGCTCGGGAAGGGAAGACGAAGGTTGTGCGGGAGGGCTTGGAGGGCGAATTATCAAAGGAAAAGGGTTCAAGGGTACTGATTCTTGCGTTGGTGAGTCTTGGACTTTCCCTTTTCCTCTGTCATATTTGCGCTGTTTCTTTGGCTTGGGTTGCTGCGGCGCATTTAAATCAATGACGGGCCTCTTCAATGGGAGTTTAGGGTAGTGTAGGGAATCTTTGAGGAGCAACCGCAAAATCTTGATGTTTATAAGGCCATGAACTTCAGGCATGGGTTCTTCCTCAATGCCTACACCCATTGTTAGGCATAAACTTGAGACAGTCCATGGGAAGAAATACTGACCTCTTATGTGCCCCACAAAATCTCGAATTTTTCTTGCGATCAACCGGCCCATATCGATTGGAATGATGCATGCAATGCAATATGCGGCCATGACTCGATCGCTCGAATTTTATTTGTCATGTGAAGTCGGGATGAGTCACCATTTTAAAAAATATACCCAAAGTCATGCCTCGGGAAGCAGTGTCTTGGATGCCAGAGTTCTGATGCTTTTAATGAAACCATCCACTAAGTGCCCAGTTGCGTCAATGCAGCGTATCTTTCATGCTCTTCAGTAGGATCATCAATGATTTTATTACCCAGTGCATCTGGGTTGCTCTTCATCAAGAATAATTCATTGATGTCTGATAACTTATAGAAATACAAGTTATTTATACTGCTTTATTTAGATATTGTTGTTAAAAGAGAGGAAAGTTGCGTCAATTTTATGGGAATTAGCTAAGAAATGCAAGAATTATAATTTGTCTTCAATACACCCACTGACACCATTGTGATGGTAGAAAAGAATATTTCAAGTCTGTTTTGCAGGAAAATAAGTCACTGCATGCATTCATGGCTCAAAAGAAAAAGAACAACGCATCTGCGTCGCATTGCGCCCATCATACAAGAATGAATAGACGATCAACGCAATGACGGCGCATGCGACAATCGATCAAGAGCTAAGTGATTAACTCAACTTCAACCGCATGCGGTAATAAAAAAAAACACCGCATGTGGACAAACGATCAAAGATGCAAAAGAGCAACCAATTGTGGAGGATTTAGACATATATACAGCTGACTGTTGTACATTTCTGACAGGATTGATTATATAACAGAAGGAATATTCACTCCACCATTTCTGGAGCTGTCTTAACAATAAAGTGGGGTCCACACTGTAGAGAGTCAAAGTTGAACCTATAAATACCTCTGAAAGTCCATTGGAAATTATACTTGATACGAGCATATTTTGATATTTTTATATTGAGAGAGAGACTGGTCTGAAGAGCCTGATCGGAGAAGATCCGGGACGATTTAAGAGACAAGGCCAAGAGGTGAGTCCCAGGGCAAATCCTTTCAGTCCCTGCCGTTGAAGCTCTGTACTAAAGTCACTTCAACAAGACGAGCAAGCCTGAGAGGGAAGCTCTTCTCTACATTCAATCCATACGCCAACAAGTAAATCCACCGTCCAGATCTGTGTCAAGATGTTGGCACTCTTCTATATTTGTTTCTATCTCTTTATCATCAATTGTATTCATCTTCTTAGTCTATCATTCACACCATGTATCAGATGCTAAATATTAGTATTGAATGTCATGATCATTTTCGTCTCAATCTTTCTGTCTATTTCTGTTCCTTCATAAAATTGCTTTCTCTATGATGTTTTCTTAATCCCTTGGTAATTAGCATGAATCTAACAAGTAAATTAATATGTGCTAAAGAAATAAATATGTTTAGCTAAAGCATGTTAGATGGCATCTTTGCCTGTCAGAGTAGAAGAGAAGATGTCATTTCTTCTGTCGAGAGAAGGTTGGAAGAATGCGTTAACTAAAGCAAGAAGTACTTCCAGAGATGGAAGCAACCTTGCATTCATTACGTTCATCCCTGTTTCACCACAGAGATGTGGGAATGCGGCCAATCACCGAGAGGTGTATGCCAAGGGAAAGCGAAACTGTAGTTATGTCTTTAACGCAATTAATAAATTGCGATGTTTACACTAGTTATCTTTTCTATTTCTATTTCATACATAAAGACTTGCCACCGCATAACACGACCCTTTGTATAATCTTCATAGTCAGTCTCAAACTCAGTATCACGTATCAGTATCCTGTATCTTGTATTATGATAGCTAAGGTTTACTTTTATCGCATTTTATTTTATTATCACAACTTTACTTTACCACAATATTTTACTTTACCGCAATTTAAACACTTGTACACACACACTCTTTTATTAATTGAAAAACCCCCGGTCGCAGATATCACGAATGTAACGCATTAACTAATCAATCCCCGTGTTTGACCTTAGATCACTCCGAGAAACATGCAATGGAATTATGATTGTTTTCAATGCAAGGAAACTTGTGACAATGCATAGCATACTACAAGCATTCCATTAATAATGCATACATCTAGAAGTAATATCGCATAAAGTCTGAGTAAGCAAAACACAGCATCCACATTCCATTTCCATCTTTCAAGTCATCAAGTTTATGGCAGCATGAGCTTGTATGGTCCATCATTCATCACTGTCCATATGCTTATTTAGAATCATTGCATCATTTTATGCCTGTCAAGTTTATGGCGCCGTTGCCGAGGATTGGTAACGATTAGTGTTGAATACGTTTGTGATATGTTGCAGGATTGATCTCTTTGTACTGACTGTTTATCGCAGAGAGTAGTCTGACGGCTTATGAGTACTGGAGTGATCCAGAAATTCTAAGAGGACCCAGAGATGAAGTTTACTATTTGCGCAGAAGCACATGAAGGCCGAATTAAGTGGTGAAGAAGCATGGCTAATAATAACGAGGCACCCGCAGGGAATCTAAGGGAAAATTTTCCAGCGCAAGACTCCATATTTCTTGTTGCTGACTGCAAGATTCCTATGAGGAACTATGCAGCGCCAGATTTTTATAACTTCTCACCAGGAATTTCAAGACCCATGGTTGAGGAGAATGTAAGCTTTGAGATAAGACCGATTATGCTGCAGATGATTCAGAATGTGGGGCAATTTGAAGGATTACAAGGAGAAGACCTGCATGCTCATTTGACGAGCATTGTAGACATGTGCAATGCATTCTCCATGCCTTATGTGACTCAAGAAGGACCTAGATTATATCTTTTCCCGTGGCTCGGTCATTGGAGCCAGATGAGATTAACGCATGGGACTAGTTGGTCGAAAGGTTCATGAATAGATTCTTGCCTCCAACTGTCAATGCAAGGAGATGGAGGGATGTGTTGAATTTTTATCAAAATGGTTACGAAACTTTGAGCACCGCCTGAGTGCATTTTAGACAATTAGTGAAGAGCTGTCCACATATCGGGATTCCCGATGGCATTCTGATGGAGACTTTTTACAATGGCTTAGATCATCCAACGCAAGCAGTTGTTGATGCCTTCGCAGTAGGAGGATTAATGGACAGATCATATACAAAAGCAAAGAGCATCTTGGATCGTATCTCGCAACATTCAGATGAGTGGATTGATACCGGGTTTGAGGAAAGAGGTCTGGAGCAAGAAAGAGCAGAAAATGTCGATGTGTCAACTGATACAATGAGCACACTGGTAGATCAGATGACCACAATGACCTCGCTTCTTCAGACTATGGCTAATCAATAAAGACATCTCTCTCAAGGTTCAGCGCAAGCTAATGCGTTGACACACGTGGCCGCAATGAATTGCGTTCAATGTGGAGAGGGACATTCAGCGAAAATCTGCCCGAGGAATTAACAGCTTGTATACTCTATCTACAATGAACCGTTTGGCAACTCCTACAACCCTGGTTGGCGGAATCACCCAACTTTATGTTGGGACGAGAATCACAACCAGGTTTTATATACACTAACACTAAGATGTATGATTGATGATGTTCTCTGCTCGAAATGATGCGATACTATCGCTAGATATGCATTAATTATGGATGTTCACGTAGTATGTCATGCATTGTCACAAGTTTCCTTACATGGAACCAAGTGTAATTCCACCGCAAGTTTCTCGGTGTGATCCGAGGTCGAACACGGGGACTGATTTAGGTTATTGTGGTATGTTCATGATATATGTGACCAGGTTTTCAATCTCTAAAAGTTTGGTTTGTACAAGTATATAAATTACAATAAAGTAGAATAAAGCAGTAAAGGTGCGATAATAAAATAAAAATACAATAAACCTAAGCAAGATGATACAAGATACAGGATTCATGTTACAAGATGCTGGGGTCAAGCTGGCAGTGAAAGTTATTCAAAGAACGTGGAATGCAGTGGCAAGTCTTATGAATAGAATAGGAAGACAAAGACAAAGAATATAACAATGCAAGTTCTCAATTGCGTTGAAGCTAAAAATTCTGTTCCGCTCTTCTCTTGACGTACACATTTCAGTGATCGACCGCGCTCCCACATGTCTGTGTTGAAACAGAGACTAACGTAATAAACGCAAGGTTGCTTCCATGTCTGGAAGTAGTGCTCGCTTTAGTTAATGTATTCTTCTGACCTTCTCTCGATAAGTCAGAATGGCATCTTCAATTCTGCTCTCACAGGTGAAGATGCCGTCTAGCATGCCTTAGCTAAATGCATTTTATATCTTTAACAGTGATCAAGTAATTGGTTAATTCATATTGCTTATCAGGGACTTAAGAAGACATCATGAAGAAAGTAATTGACGGGTGAACGAAAATAGACAGAAAATGGTAAATGGAAGCTATTGAAACATTTAATATCTCTATTAAGCGTTTGATACATGTGTGAATGCAGATGTAAAGAAACAGTGAAATACAACGATGAAAGAGATAGAATAGATACAAACAAGTGCCAATGTATTGGCACTGATTTGATGAAGATCTGCTTGCCGGATATGATGGATTTGATGGTAGGAAGAGCTTCCCTCTCAGGCTTGCTCCATTGGTAGTAGGGATCTTTGCACAGAGTTTTCAATCGGGTGTTTCGCAGATTAGATATGAGATTCAACTCTCGGCCTTATCTTGTCTTCTTCCCGGATTTCTTCACTTAAGCACTCAGCTCAGCCTTTTCTCTCAACAGTTTTGCAGCACTTACCCCGAATCAACTAGCATATCTTTTCTCTGAAATCTATGGGGTATTTATAGGTGCAGGTCTTTGACTCTGGCCTTGTGGTCCCCATTGATTGTTATGGTAATTCCGAAGAAGGAGGGATATTATCCCTTCTGTTATGCAATCAGACCGTCAATTCTGCATAACCGTTAGTTGTACAGATGTCTTAATCCTCCGCTTTTGCATTACTCAGCTGCATCTGTCGATCATGGGCTTGCATGTGGTGTTGTTTTTATTATCGCATGCGGTTGCAACATAGCTCTAGATCGACTGCAGTAATCGTCTCTTCATTGTTGATTGACAGGCGTAATGTGACAGAGATGCATTGATCAGTTTCTCGTGAGCCTTGAGCGCAAGCGGTGACTCGGTCTCCTGCAAAATAGAGTAAAATTCGGCTTGTCTTCCATCTTTATGGTGTTAGTGGGTGTAATTGCAAACATTTATAATTATTGTAATACTAGGCTAATTTTCATACAATAGGTGCATATTTACTAACTTTTGGCCATAATATCTAGATGAGGTAGCATAAATAACTTGTATTTCTACAAGTTATCAAGTGGAGCCACAGTTTTCATCAGAACAATTATCAAGGGAATTGAGACAACCCTCCGGTCTTCATTAATCCGGACCATAGCCCAGGTAATTCTCAAAGTATACCACCTTATGACCAACCGTTCTTATCAGATACCTCGTCTCTGGAGACGTCATTGAAACATTATATCGAAAAGAACGAGGCAATTAGACAATCGCAAGCTGCCTCCCTTAGAGGTTTGGAAGAGCAGATTGAACAGCTTGCGATTGAGTTGAAGAATAAAGCACCTGGTACCAGTTCAGGAGCATCGGGGCCATGAGGTAAAGAGCAATGTTAAGCAGTGACATTGAGAAGTGGTAAAACAACAGCCCTTGTGCCACCAGTACCAGATTCAATAATAAGACTAGTAGATTTAACTGTCGATGATGACCAATCAACCAGTAGTGGAAAAATTACCAGTTCAAAAGTAAGTACATCTACAAGAGATGAAGCCCAGCAAGACATGAATTCTAAATCAACGCAACCTCTAGTTAATAAAACACAGCAAGAATAGGACCTCAACGAACAACCAATTAAAAGAGAGGAAAGTTGCGTCAATTGTATGGGAATTAGCTAAGAAATGCAAGAATTATAATTTGTCATCAATACACCCACTGACACCATTGCGATGGTAGAAAAGAATATTTCAAGTCTATTTTGCAGGAAAAAAGTCACTGCATGCATTCATGGCTCAAGAGTAAAAGAACAACGTATCTACGTAGCATTGCGCCCATCATTCGGGAATGAATAGACGATCAATGCAATGACAGCACATGTGACAATCGATCAAGAGCTAAGCGATTAACGAAACTTCAATTGCATGTGGTAATAAAAAACAACACCGCATGCGAACAAACGATCGAAGATGCAAAAGAGCAATGCAATTGCGGAGGATTCAAACATGTGTACAGCTGACCGGTGTACATTTCTGACGGGATTGATTGCATAACAGAAAGAATATTCACTTCACCATTTCTGAAGCTACCTTAACAATAAAGTGGGGCCCACACTGCAGAGAGTCAAAGTTAAGCCTATAAATAGCCTCTAAAATTCCATTGGAAAATATACATGATAAAGGTATATTTTGATATTTGTATATTGAGAGAGAGACTGGTCTAAAGAGCCTAATCGAAGAAGATCCAGGAAGATTTAAGAGACAAGGTCGAGAGGTGAGTCCCAAGGCAAATGCTTTCAATCCCCGCTGTTGAAGCTCTGTACCAAGGTCACTTCTACCGGACGAGCAAGCCTAAGAGGGAAGCTCTTCTCTACATTCAATCCATATGTCGGCAAGCAAATCCACCATCCAGATCTATGTCAAGACGTTAGCACTCTTCTGTATTTATTTCTATCTCTTTATCATCAATTGTATTCATCTTCTTAGTCTATCATTCATGCCATGTATCAGACGCTAAATATTAGTATTGAATGTCATGATCATTTTCATCTCCATCTTTCTGTCTATTTCCGTTCCTCCATTAATTGCTTTCTCCATTCCTCTTGTCGAGAGAAGGTTGGAAGAATGCATTAACTAAAGGAAGAAGTACTTCCAGAGATTGAAGCAACCTTGCATTCATTACGTTCATCCCTGTTTCACCACAGAGATGTGGGAACGCGGCCGATCACCGAGAGGTGTACGCCAAGGGAAAGAGGAACCATAGTTATGTCTTTAACGCAATTAATAAATTGCGATGTTTACACTAGTTATCTTTTCTATTTCTATTTCATACATAAAGAGTAGCCACCGCATAACTCGACCCTTTGTATAATCTTCACAGTCAGTCTCAAACTCAGTATCAAGTATCAGTATCCTGTATCTTTTATCATGATAGCTTAGGTTTACTTTTATCGCATTTTATTTTATTATCGCAACTTTACTTTGCCGCAATATTTGACTTTACTAAAATTTAAATACTTGTACACACACACTTTTTTATTAATTGAAAACCCCTCATCGCATATATCACAAACGTAACGCATTAACTAAGAAATCCTTGTGTTTGACCTCGGATCACTTCGAGAAACTTGCGGTTGAATTATACTTGGATTCAACGCAAGGAAACTTGTCACAACGCATAGCATACTACAAGCATTCCATTAATAATGCATACATCTAGAAGTAGTATCGCATAAAGTCTGAGTAACCACCACACAACATCCACATTCCATTTCTATCTTTCAAGTCATCAAGATTATGGCAGCATGAGCTTGTATGGTCCATCATTCATCATTGTCCATATGCTTATTTAGAATCATCGCATCATTTTATTACTGTCGATGTCCTTTGCGCTGAAAGACACCATTTGCCATTGTATGGTCACCACATCCTTGGTGCCATGTAGCTGTCCATTATAGAAGTCACGCACTACCTTTGGAATGACGATGGCTGGGCACTAGCAAAATGTTTCCCATCCATGCTCAAGTACTACACTTGTAATCAGGTCTGGTAGTGGCGTTGGTGCGAGGAAAAATCCCATCTCCATCAGCATATCATCGTTTTCTCTTTTTTTCGATGGACGCCCCTTAGCCAATGCGGGCTCGCTACTTTCTACAACTGTTTTGCCCTTTTCTTTACTCAATGCAAGGCAGGATTCTTGCCTTTGTTTCCTTTCCCTTGCCTTGCGTTGTTCCTCCTCCCATTCAGCAAGTTCCTTGCCCTTCTTCTTTCTTATGCGCTGAACGTTTGCTCGGCACTTCCTCTCCTTCTTCTCTTTCTTCTTCCTTTCTTCTTCTTTTTCTTCTCTCTCTCTTCTTCTTCAATTTCTTTTTCAAACTGCTCGGAGGCTAGAAAAATGCGTTGTCCCTCTTCGAGCCTTTTCCTTTCTTCTTCTGCCGAAATCTCATTGTTGTGGCGCACCTCCTCATCTTGTAATTTTCTTCTTCGATTACCTTCTGCGATGATTAGTTTTGCTCGCAAAATTTTCTCCTGCTTCTCTTCTTCCTCCTTTCTTTTCCTCTCCTACTTTTCTAATGCATCTATCAGGGTCAATGGTTAACCCTTGTGGTGCATTCTCCTTACGACACCTTGTCAAGGGGGTGACATCTACATCTTCTCCTTCATCAATCGCAACCGTTTGCAGTGTTTCATGTTGTGCTGATTCTCTTTGTTGCGTTGATTCCCCCTTGTCCTCCCTCGCGGAGGTGGATTCTCCGTCCAGTTCTGGGCTCTCAACCCTCTTTCTCCTCTCTTACTCCTTCTTCAGGCGCCTTTCTTCCTGCCTGCACTTCTTCTTCTCATCCGTTCTACTTTCCTTCTTCTTGATTGGATGGGCTTCCTCATCTCTTTCAGCCCTCTTCTCTTTGATCTTCTTCTTCTTCTTTTTCTCTTCAGCCACTTTCGGCTGCTTCTCCACCACCGCTTCCTCCAAAGCAACCCTGATGGGTCCCTCATAGGATATTGCGTAGTAGTTTCCTTCAGATCCAAGATTGCCAGAGCGCTTCTTCTTGATGCTTCTTCCATCTCCTCCTCCAAAGGCAGTGGTTGGTTCACAACCCCAGCTTCGGGCAGTCCTCCTCCTTTCTCCAAGTTGCTGAGAATGCTCGCAAACACCTCCTTATCATCTTGCCTCTTCCTTTCACTCTCAGAGGAGAATGTTGGGAGTAGGGAGCTTTTAGAACTCTGCCCCCTTTTGAATTAGAGTGGCTTGGCTGCTAAGGGATTTCGCCGGAGTTTTCCAGCGACTCGACGGACGGCGTGTGTCTGGGCGGTGAGACGATGGCTGGCTGCAACTAATGCCGCCTCTCGTATAGAGAGTTGGTTTTTCAAGGGTGATGAGGGTGAAGAAGAGTGTTAGGAAGATTTGTCTGCCATAGATGCCAGAGTAAAAGAAAACTGGAAATTCTTTAGGGTTTTAGGAAGAGGGATACAATCTAGTATACAGAGTGCTCTAGGGCTTCTGTTTGCAACTAAGATCAAATGGACTCACAGACGAAGGAGATGGAATTTATAGGCTGGGCCTTGATGGGCCCAACGCGAATTCTGTAGTGGCAGGCCTCGAGCTTCTCAAAAAGTCTACCGTTTGCACTCCTCACATTTAGGAAGCATCAAAGAAGGACGTCCTTTCATCTGCTAAATCATCATTTCCTTGGAAGACGAAACGATTGGACTTCTCAGTTTGCAAAAAGAACTATCTTTAGTGTTTTATTCGAATGGGTGCAAGGTGAAGAATTAACACAATGAATCTATCAACGCAAATGCATCTTTGCAGAGGATGGGCAACAATGCATGCATCCCCACAACACACCCCTTAACGCAATGCATTTCTGAAGGACGGGTACACGGTATTTCTACCAGCGCAACATTACCTCAATGATAACTTGTAGAAATATAAGTTATTTATGCTGCCTTATCTAGATATTGTGGCCAAAAAAGAAGGAATATACGTCGATTGTATGAAAATTAGCTCAGAAATACAATAATTATGAATTATTGCAATTACACCCACTAACATCATCAAGATGGTAGAAGAGGATATTTCTATTCTTTTTTGCAGGAAACCAAGTCACCGCATGCGATCAAGACTCAACGAGAAACTGAATAACTCATCTCCATCACATTGCACCCGTCAAACCACAATGAAGAGACGATCAACGCAATGACGGCGTAATGCAACAGTCGATCCAGAGCTGAACTTCAACTGCATGCGATAATAAAAACAACACCGCATGCGAGCACCCAATCGAAAGATGCAGTTGAGCGACGCAAACATGGAGGATTGTGACACGTGTACAACTAACCATTTTGCATATATTGATGGTCTGATTGTATAACAGAAAGAATATTTATTCCTCCATCTTTGGAATTTCCATAACAATAAGTGGGGTCCACAAGGAAAGAGTCAAAACTTTTCACCTATAAATACCCCTATAAATTTCAGAGAATATATACTTGATACAGGGTAATTGATACGAGGCTTTTTTGAGAGAGAGCTGATCTGAGTGCTGATCGAAGGAAATCTGAGAAGAGAAGAGATAAGGCCGAGAGGTGAGTCTGAGTGCAAACCTACCAAATCCCCGCCGTGAAGCTCTATGCTTAGATCCCTACTACCGGTTGAGCAAGCCTGAGAGGGAAGCTCGTCCTTCCACAAGATCCATCCACATTGGCAAGCAAATCTTCATCCACAAGATCCGAGAGGTGTACACCAAGGGAAAGGCAGAACCGTACTTATGCCTTTAACGCAATTAAGGAACTTGCGATGTTTGTACTAATTATCTTTTCTCTTTCTGTTTCACACATAAGACTTGCCACCGCATAACACAATCTTTTTATAATCTTCACAGTCAGTCTCACCCTCAGTATCTTGTATCATGAAATTTGTATCTTGTATCATCATAGTTTAGGTTTATTTTATTGCAATTTACTTTTACCGCAATTTACTTTATTATCACATTTTTATCGCTTAAGTTTACTTTCATCGCATTTTACTTTATCACATTTTTAAATACTTGTACAAACAACCTCTTTATTAATTTGAAAAACCCCCGGGCGCATATATCACAAATACTACGCAATTAACCTAAAACAGCCCCTGTGTTCGACCTCGGATCACACCGAGAAACTTGCGGTGAAATTACACTTGGTTTCAACGCAAGGAAACTTGTGACAACGCACAACATACTATAAGAACATTCATTAATAATGCATATCTAGAAGTACTATCGCATATCCTCTCATAAAATCTATGTCATCAAGTTTATGGCGTCGTTGTCGGGGAACTGGAAACGGAGACATGGACTTGAACCTTGCTTGCATCATAGATTCAATATTTGCATTACAAGTTTATGTCGTAGTTGCCGAGGAACTAGTAATGGGGACATGGACTTGATCCTTGCTTGCATCATAGATTCAATATTTTCATTACACTCAACATAGTGCATTTTTTCTAAAGACAGGCAAAGAACACATACGAGCGCAACACACCCCACAATGCAATGCATTTGAGTTGGATGAACGCAAATTGTATCGTGTTGGTACAAGATGCACCCATCATCGCAAAGCATACCGGATGTTGATTGTTATATTATTTTTTTTATTTTTTTTATTTTTTTTTATTTTTTTTTTCATCAACACAAGTCACACGGACATTGTAGTAATAGTTCTCTTCTTATTACATAATCATTCACCAGGTTTTAAGAATAACGCATTTAAGACTGAAAAGTAAAGAATATAAAGAGAACACGGAAATAAATGCAAGAGAATTGAATGAAGCATAAATTCATAAAGTCATAAAAACAAATCAAATGAAGAAATAAGTGACAAAGTTCATAAAGCAATAAATTCAAAAAGCAAGTAAACAAAGGATTGAGATATGGACCGGAAGACAATTTTCTCCTGATGAACACAATCCACACCTCCGCAGGCGGTCCAGCTTGTCTGCCCAATGTCTTCAGCGACATTGCTCCTTCTCGTGAGATCCAGGGGCTTCAGAATTGCTTGGCAGGGTTCCAGGTGTTCTATTTCGAAGCTCGGATGCCAACTGCCCTACTTGAATCTCCAAATTTCTAATTAAAGACGCATGCGCCTACATCATCGCATCATTTTTATCCATGTATTGCTTGAGCAGGGACTCCAATGAATTACTAGAGGTGTTTGAAGAGGACGGTTGATTGTGTGATTGTCTCTGTTGACACTGATTCTGATTATGGTGAAAAGGTGGAGGGTTTCCTCGATTCCCTGAGTTGCTATTCTGATGGTTACTTGGCCCACCTTAGTTTTGATTCCCTCCCCAACTAAAGTTAGGGTGATTCCCCCAACCAGGTTTATACGGGTTGTTCTGGATAGCACATACTTGCTGCATGTTCGATGGGCACATTTTCGCTGCATGGCCTCCTCCATAATTGACGCAACTGATTGTGGCCACTTGTGCTGGAGCATTGGGTTGCGTTTATCCTTGGGAGAGGGCATCTTGATTAAGTGACATCGACTGGAGGATAGAGGTTACTGTGGTCATCTGTTCGGCCAAAGTCGTTATTGTCTCCGTAAGGACAATGGCAGTATCATTTCTTCTTCTTTCGAAGCCTCTTCCTCCGTACCCGTCATCAACCCAGTCATCCATATTCCGCGAGATGCGGTAAAGGATGACCTTGGCCTCAGTGTATGTTTTATTCATCAATCCTCCTGCCACGGAGGCATTAGCAACAGCCTGCGTCAATCTGTTCAAACATTATAGAATGTTTCCATTAGGACGAAATCGGGTATCCCGATATGCGAACAATTCTTCACCAATGTTCTGAATTGCACCCAGGCAGTGCTAAGGGTCTCGTTATCCATTTGTTCAAAGTTCAGCACGTTCTTTCGTTGTCTTGAGTTGACTGCCGGAGGGAAGAACTTCTTCATGAACTACTCGACCAACTGATCCCAGGAAGTAATCTCATTTGGCTCCTGTGAATGAGCCCACCTCTTGGCCTCATCTCTCAAGGTTTAAAGGAAGAGATATAATCTGATACCTTCTAGGGTAACGCCAGGTATAGAGAAGTTACCGCACATCTCGATGAAACTGGTCAGATGGGCATGTGGGACCTCACCTTGCAAACCACCAAACTGCCCTGCATTCTGAATCATTTGGAGCATGACCGGTTTAATCTCGAATCTTGCATTCTCCTCAACTACCAGCCTTGAAATTCCGGGCGAAAAATCATACAGATTGGACGCCGCGTAGTTCCTCATCGGGATGTTGCGGTCAGCCACAAGAAAAACAGGTTCTTGCGCTAGTCGTCCCACCCCCTGATTCACTTCAGGTGTCACATTATCATTGTTATTATCTGCCATGTTGGCCTTCTTTCGACTTGCTCGGTTCTGGTGTGCCCTTGCGCGAAATGTATGCTCGATCTCTGGGTCAGCCTCGAATTCTGGATCAGTTCCAGTACTCATAAACTGTCAGACTGCTCACCGCGATAAACAGCCAATACAAAGAGATCTGTTCTGCAAAATATCACAAACGTACTCAACAATAATCGTTACCAATCCCCGACAACGGTGCCATAAACTTGTTGGACTCGTGAATTGATGAATGTAATGTGCATGCATGATGATGTGCTACAAGCTCATGTTGCCATAAACTTGTAACGCGAAATGTAATCTTATACTATGTTGTTGCTCATGCACACTTTATACGATACTACTTTTAGATGTATGCGTTGTTAACTAAATGCTTGTAGTATGCTATGCGTTGTCACAAGTTTCCTTGCACTGAAACCAAGTATAATTCCAACGCAAGTTTCTCAGAGTAATCCGAGGTCGAACACAGGGATTGTTATCGTTAATGTGTTACATTTGTGATATAGGCGATCAGTGTTTTTACAATTAATAAAGAGTGTGTTTGTATAGGAAATTAAATTGCGGTAAAGTAAAATTGTGCAGATAAACTAAAGTTACATTAATAAAATAAAGTGCGATAAAAATAAACCTAATCTAACGTGATGCAAGATACAAGATACATGATATACATGATGCTGAGTTCGAGATTGACTGTGAAGTTTATACAAAGGATCGTGGTATGCGATGGCAAGGCTTAATGGATGAATCAGAAGTATGAAAGAATAATCAATACAAACATCGCAAGTTTGTTAATTGCATTAAAGATACAAGTAAGGTTCCGCTTTCCCTTGGCGTACACCTCTCGGTGATCGGCCGTGTTCCCATATCTCTATGGTGAAACAGGAATGAACGTGGTGAACGCAAGGTTGCTTCCATCTCTAGAAGTACTTCTCGCTTTAGTGAATGCATTCTTCCAACCCTCTCTCGATAGGTGGAATGGCATCTTCACTTCTGCTCTCACAGGTGAAGATGTCGTCTAGCATGCTTTGACTAAACATAATTATTTCATTAACCCAATTAATTCATTTGTTCAATTATTGCTAATTATCCAAGGGATTAAGAAAACATCGTGGAGAAAGTGAAATATAAATGAACGGAAATAGGCAAAGAGATGGAGATGGAAATGATCATAACATTTAATTATAGAATTAAGCATCTGATACATGGTGTGGATGATAGAGATTAAGAAGACGAATACAATTGATGAGAAAGAGATAGAAACAAATACAGAAGAGTGTCAACGTCTTGACACAGATCTGGATGGTGGATTTTCTTGTCGGCGTGTGGAGTGGATGAAGAGAAGAGCTTTCCTCTCAGGCATGCGGTAATAACGGTTGAGCGAAGGTTTGCACAAAATAAAACTTAAGACTTTCAAAATTTGAAGAAGCTATTAAAAGTAAGGAGTGCCTTGCGATGCTTAGTTAGAAGGTGCGGTGAATTACATGTACCATCATAGAAACACTACAAAGCAACGCAATCGGGAAAGAAAGAATTCAAAAGGATAATGAATAAAGGATAACAAGAAAAGAACCTTAGGCCAAATAACGCATGCGATCATGCGTTGGAATTCACACGATCTGAGCTATGCATTGAAGGATGAAAGGAATTCTTCCATCGTACTGAATACCGAGGAGACTTATTGTTGCACCTACAAAGAGCAAACGCACTACAACAAAGGAAGCAACCGCATCTCCAAAATAACAATAAACATAAAAATAAACTAAACTATGAAAGCAAGGTAAAGATAGAGTAGAAGATGTCACTGGAAAAATTGGAGTGTTGTCACCGCAAGAAGTCTTCCATGTTGGAGATTTCTCTCAACTGCTTGGGCCAAGAGCTTGTCCTAACCATTGGAACTTCCGGCAATTGTTGGGCACATGCGGCAGTCATGTGTTTAGAATTACCTTCAGCTCATGCGATTGATTACCCTTCTACCTTGGGGTCAATAATAGATTTCGGCGCATCGTCTACACTTCAATATTGGTGGAAACTTGGTCGCACAAGCTACAATACTCCCAAGATAAAAAGGCTACTTGCAAAGACACAAAACTCAACAAACAATTAGTGCCAAGTCCCCGGCAACAGCGCCAAAAACTTGATGATGGAAAATTAAATGTCAATTACTCAACAACTAAAATTCCTTGGATGCAATATGCGATGCATGTCCTTAATGTATGTGTTGATTATCATGCGTTGGAATGACTTTGCGTTAACAAATGTATGCGATGACCATGCGTTCTTGTCACAAGTTTTCTTACGCTCACGCCAAGTATAACTCGAACGCAAGTTTCTCGGGTGATCCGAGGTCCAACTCAGGGACTTATAGCTAGATGAATGCGGTAATGTGCATGTGACGATTGAATAAAAGAATGATGGAGGGGTCATTAAGCTAACACTACTCCTACTCCTAACTAACAGAAAATGCAATGAGAATATGAATGAGAGGTAGAGACACGACAACTATTGACAAGAAGTAAATGGATGGAAAAATAGAAAAAATGTGGAGATGTGATAACTTGTAGAAATACAAGTTATTTATACCATTTTATTTAGATTATGCGGCAAAAAGAAGGAAAAGTTGCATCGACCGTATAGAAATTGGCTAGAAACATGAAAATTGTAAACTATCGTAAGCACACTCGCTAACCCCATTGCGATGGCAAAATGGAATGTCCAAGTCTTTGTTTTGCAAGAAAATAGGTCACCGCATGCAACAATCGGTTGAGGACAAAAAGAATAACGCATTATCACAGCATGCGGCAATCATACAAAAACAAAGAAAGAACAACGCAATTGCAGCACATGCGACGATCGATCGTGGACTCAAACGATCAGCGCATTTCCACCGCATGCGGCAATCGATAAAAGATTAAAGCAATTACACCGCATGCGGCGATCGATCGAAGATGTAAAGAGCGAAGCATTCGCAAGGACTTCTGATATTGTACTTCCTTTCTGTTGTACGATTTTGAAAAATTGAACGTGGATAGGGTTGGAAAAATTCCCCGTGGGGCTCCACCCCGATAAGGGCGGGGAATCCCCAGTTTGACCGGGGATGGGGTCAAACCGGGGAATTTTTTTGGGGCCCCGTTCAGGGACGGGGCGGGGACGAGGATGGTATCCCCGCACCGACCCCGACCCCGATTAATCCCCGACCCTGATTTTATATAGTTATATTTTTAATATTTTATAAATATATATTTATAATATATAAAATAATTATTTATATGTATGTTTATAATGTATACTATAGACTTATGTTGTAAGCCCAATATTGAATATATAAATTCTAAATTTAAGGCCAAAAGTCAAGCCCAAACTTAAAAAATTAAAAGAAAAAAATGGGAAATCCCCGTGGGGATCTAATAGGGGATTCCCCACGGGGAATTAGTAGGGGAATCCCCGTGGGGAAACGGGGAATGGGGCCTCGCAGGGACCCATTTCCCCGACGGGGAACCCCCGCCCCCATCCCCGCCTTCAAATGGCGAGGACAAGGGTGGGGATGGGGGGGGGGGGGGAGGGGGGGAATTTCCCCCACGGGGCCGAGGATGGGGGACCCTCCTCCACCTCGGCCCAGCCTCATTGCCAATCCTAAACGTGGAGCAGAACGGATGTTTCCACTATGCCATGGCAGGAATTATCAGCTTTTCAGAGCAGGGCCACTAATGCAGAAGGAGCCAAGGTCTATAAATAACTTCCTTAAATTCAAAGAAATGAGGCTGGTCTGAAGAGACAATTCATAGAAATCTGGGGAGAAAAACGAGACAAGACCGAGAGGTAAGTCTCTGGAGCAAGCAATTATTTCCATTCCTGAAGAAGAAGCTCTATTCAAAGGATCACTTCTACCTGGAAAACAAGCTTGAGAGGGAAGCTTTCCACGCCATTCCTACCACACACCGGCAAGCAAATCGTCTTCGATCGGGATCCGTGTCAAAACATTGACACTCTTTCCGTATTTGTTCTTATTTTCTATTCATCTACTGTGTTCTCTCTAATCTTTCATTCACTATCTATAACAAACGCTTATCTTTAGATTTTAATGTCATTATCGTATTCATTATCATCTCTCTATTCTTCTTCATACATTCATCATCCATTTCTTTCACCATGTGTAACTCATCCCCTAGGGTAAAGAGGAAGGATTAAGCGAGTAAGTTAATCTTTGTTGATGAAATCAGCTAAGTTTAGCTAAAGCATGCTTAACGACATCTTCACCTATGAAAGCATAAGTGAAGATGTTATTCTGCCTCTCGAAAGAAGGTTGGAAGAATGCGTTAACTAAAGAGAGAAGTATTTTCAAAGATGGAAACAACCTTGCATTCATCAAGTTCGTCCCTGTTTCATCATAGACATATGGGAACACGGCCGATCACTGAAAGGTGTAAGCCAAGTGAAAGTGGAACCTTAGTTGCGTCCTTAACAAGATTGACGAACTTGCGATGTCCTTTCCCTCAACCCATTCTTTTTCTTACTCATTTCACAAGACTTGCCACCGCATTCATCAGACACTTTTGCACATCTCCACAGCCAGTCCTCAACTTGTATATTATTTTTTTATTCATTTATTTATCATCGCATTCTACTTTATTACGGAAATTTATTTTATCACCACAATTTACTTATCACCACATTTACTTTATCGTACTCTATTTAACAGCGCATTTTATTCTTTATCGCAATTTTACTTTTCATCGCATTTTACTTTTCGCAAATCAATTCATTATTCTTTATGTTTACCGGTCGCATATACCACATCAGTATCGCACTAATCACAACAATCCCCATGTTCGACCTCAGATCACTCTGATAAACTTGCGTTTGAATTCTTGTTCAGTCCCAGTACTCATACACCATCAGCCTTCTCTCCGTGTAAATAGACAGTACAATAGAGATCTATCCTACAAAATACCACAAAAATATTCAACACAAAACTTAGTTGATTTCTTCAACAAAGATTAACTTACTCGCTTAATCCTTCCTCTTTACCCTGAGGGATGAGTTACACATGGTGAAAGAAATGGATGATGAATGTATGGAGACGAATAGAGAGATGATGATGAATAGGATAATGACATTGAAATCTAAAGATAAGCATTTGTTACAGATACTGAATGAAAGATTAGAGATGAACACAGTAGATGAACAGAAAATAAGAACAAATACGAAAAGAGTATCAATGTTTTGACACGGATCCCGATCAGAAACGATTTTCTTGCGGGCGTGTGGTAGGAATGGCGTGGAAAGCTTCCCTTTCAGGCTTGTTTTCCAGGTAGAAGTGATCCTTTGCACAGAGCTTCTTCTTTGGGAATGGAAATAATTTCTTGCTCCAGAGACTTACCTCTCGGTCTTGTCTCGTCTTTTTTCCTAGATTTCTATGAATTGGCTCTTCAGACCAGCATATTTTCTTTAAATTTGATGAAGCTACTTATAGACCTCGGCTTCTTCTCCATCAGTGGCCTTGCTCTGAAAAGCTGATAATTCCTGCCATGCCATAGTGGAAATGTCTACTCTGCTCCACATTCAATTTGTCAAAATCGTACAACAGAAAGGATGTGCAATGTCAGAAGTCCTTGCGAATGTGTCTTCTTTATATCTTCGATCGATCGACGCATGCGGTGTAATTCCTTTGATCTTTTATCGATTGCCACATGCGGTGGGAATGCGTTAATCGTTTGAGTCCACGATGTAAAACCCGAACCCTAATTACTTTAAGTAAGAGTAAGTAAGGTGATATCTTCTAATGAGTTATATGAAGCCATGTTTTAGGAGGGATAGAGGCTGGAAGCAAGAAGAAATAAGCTCTTGTGTAGCTAAGTGTAAACCCCAAATTCTAAATTTCCTAGAAAATTATGTTTAGCCAAAGAAATGATACACTAAATGTCTAATATGTGAAAATCCATGTTATTTATAGGAGTTGTAGGGAAAGGAAAAGGAAATATATTAAATAAGGAAGCCCATTTATTGGTTTGGGCTGGAGGCACTAAATATGGGGTGACGTGGCGGTTAATCCTTGAACTCGAGAGGCGGCAGGAAGATTAAAAGGCAGAGGAAATTCGAAAGTTTGGTTTCAGCAATCTACATGAGAAAATTTAGTGAAATCAGTGCCATTTGAAAATTGGGAGAATCTAGTTTTCGAGGTTGGCTTGTCGGAGAAAGATTGCAGGAGAAAAAGAACAAAAGTGAGGAATGTGCAGAGGAGGCGGAATCTCGGATTAATCAGGGTCCAAGGTGAAGATTGGAAGCTCTAAGCCAAACTCTAAGAAATTTTTGCTAAAATTTTAAAGTAAGAAAGATAACTCAATTCTAAACATGTTTGTAGAAGGAAGGTTTTTCAAAAGAGGTCTGGATTTTGAGTTATGAATTTTTTAAATTGTAACAGAGAATCTGGACATAAGCAGATAGCTGCTTGAGGAAGAACAAGCAAACAGCTCATCGTGGAGAGTTATAGCTAGATATGAAAAATGAGGATCTCACTTATGAAGGAAATCTCGCTAATTTTGTGATGAGGAACTCGCTCTAGAAGGAAATCTCGCTAGAAATTGGGCTGAATCTCGCTGGTAAGGTGAGTATCACTAGGATGAAAGTTTGCTAGGAAAAGCTTGATCTCGCTTATGAAGAAGATCTCGCTCATGAGGAGGATCTCACTCATGAGGATCTCGCTCATGAGAATGAATTCATTTATGATGAGTATCTCGCTAGTAAAGCTGTTTTTTATGATGAAAGTTCCATTAGTAAATCAATTATTTGAGGTATTTTGCTAAGAATTCTAGGTAGTTTAACCGGGAATTATGTCCTTTCAGGCCAAGAAGAGCTAGGAGAGGCGTATTACCTGTTAAGAGGCCAACGAGCTATGAGTTACTATGTGATGATTTAATGTTTTAATGATTTAAAAACCATGATTTCCTTGAAGTTATTTCTCATGCTAAGTGTTTATATGAAGTGCCAAGCAACATATGTTTGAAGCTATTTCTCATGCTAAGTAAAGCATGTTTTCCATGGAAATTGACATGATTTAAATATGTTATCTTGTTCAAATACTTCCAACATGTTTAAGTAACTCCATTTTTATGATGAACTAGTATGATGGACGAACTAGTATGATGATTTGAGCACTAAGCCTTAGTGTTCAACTAAATGTTTATGACTAGCTATATGACGGATACTGAAGGACAATGAGAAGGTAGCCTAGTCAAGTACCTAAGGTATGATGGTACTCAGTTATAACCACGTGCACATAGGTAATACGACGTCGAGGGATTGAGCAAAAGGGTTCTCCCCGACTATGGTTGACATTGAGGGTTAGATCTAGTAGTTCACTCTCAACTAAGGATAAAGGCAGTCATATCTTCTCTTAGGCTAGAAGGATAGTTTGAAATTGCTAATGCTTATGAATGTTTATCAATGCATGATGTTACTAATGTATGAGTTTTCCAAGTATGTTTTTCATATCTAACGTATGTTAATAGTTTTTATACAAGCTAGTTCAACATGCTTTAAGCCAACTTATTTTACAAAGTATGAAGCATGCGTTAGGGTTAAAGCTAAGGTTGAATGAAGCTTGATGTACTATGTTTTAAATACCTAAGGTTGTCAAAGTACATGTGTTGATATTCCTAAACATAATGAAAATGGATACTGAAGGTAGGGAAGGTATCCTAAAGAGTTTTCTATGTTATATTTGAGAACTATTCTTTTAATGCTCTTCGAGAACTTGATAGCTTAAGTGAGCCGGATACTAAAGGTAAGGAAGGTATCTGATTAAATGTACCTAAGGTGTTGACGGTACATAGTAAACTCCACATGTCGTAGGTAGTTCTGAATGAGGGGCCGAAGTATGGGTCTCCTAGGCCATATACCAGCAAAGGGAGGCCGAAGTATGGGTCTCTTGGCCGGTAACAGACGTTGGGAATTAGAGCGATGTATGCTCGTTCTCATCTAGGGTATAATGATGTTTAATGGTATTTAAGAGTAGTTATCAATGTTTATGTTTAGAGGAAGATGCTTGAGATGCCCATCGATATATTTAAAGAGATCGATGTTGGGGTCTCTCCTAGCCATAGTTCAGTATGAAGAGATCGAAGTAGGGGTCTCAATTAAGATTCAGGTTTCAGATACAATGGTTTTAAAGGTTTTATGTACACATTTGCTCGGCATATTTTAGTTCCAGTATTATGTTTTCGAGCTTTCAATTTAAGCATAAGATTTATGTTTTTATTAAGTCACTCACTGGGCTTCTAGCTCATGTTTTCAAATGTTTTCCTTTTTAGGTAGCAGCCAGTTCCCAAAAGACTTTTCTGCTGCTGCTGCCACTCAAAGAATCAAGTTGAAGGAAGCGTAATTGAAGACCCGTATTAGTTAGTACATATGTGTCTGTCCAGTGACTAGTATTCTAGATGGGACTCACTAAATTGTAACATTCATGTATAGACAATGTTGCGAAACCCTATAATGTAAATGTGTTAAGCTCTGAGTTATTATGTCCGTATATCGATGATATGTATGTATTCAGGGTTTGAGCAAAATGTAACAGGTTAGATAGACAGTAAGTGTCAGCAAAAGTGTTGGTAACTGCTATAGTCACCATTCCATCCAGGTTAAGAGGGTAATCTGGAGCGGGGCATGACACACGATCGATCGTCGCATGCGCTGCAATTGCATTGTTCTTTCTTTGTTCTTGAATGATTGCTGCATGTTGTGATAATGCGTTGTTTTATTTGTCCTTGAGCGATTGTCGCATGCGGTGACCTATTTTCCTGTAAAACAAAGACTTCAACATTCCATTTTTCGATCGCAATGGGGTTAGCGGGTGTGCGTATGACACTTTACAATTTTCGCGTTTCTAAGCCAATTTCTATACGATCGATGCAACTTTTCCTTCTTTTTGCCGCATAATATAAATAAAACGGTATAAATAACTTGTATTTCTACAAGTTATCAAGATGTCTTCATTGCAACCCTTAAGAGTGACCACAAGGGTAACCTTAGTCAACGCAAGCTATGCAGCCATGCCACACACACTTGAGCCTAATTCTAGGATGTATGCGATGTATATGCGATAGTGCTGAGAAGCCTATGCCAGCCTAAACCTCTATAACCCGCTCACGTGCTCTCGCCGCATGAGCATGATAGCCACATACCACCATATCCTACTTCTGGACGCATGCAATATCCTATCTGTAGGGTGCATACGCTGTGTGATAGCAAACAGAGCTTATCTTTAAGTTCCCCATTCTTGCCTATGCACATCTAATCTAGCCCTCTCAAGCATCGATTCTAACCTAGCTCTCTTGAGTCTTAGGTTTTTTCTTTAGACTCTCTCTCGAGTAGCTCTAAAGGTGTGATGGCCGCATACATAAGGCAAGGTAACCACATAAACTTGGCTGATGAAAGATTATTCCTATCTCTAGTGAACATTAGCTTACATTGCTTAATGCGACCAACCACTTACCCTCTCGGGTAGCTAGTTTTGCTGACATTACTCATAGACAAACGTTGTGTTAGCTTCACACTAAGCAAATAAGGTTTTCTCACACACTCATGCAACACACACCTCTCGTGGTTTGTTACATGCTTCATATCCCTAATCCACATGACTAAGTATGTGATACTCTAGCAATCTCACTTAGTGATACAATGAAAGTTAAGGATGCTAAGTAAAAAAGATGGAGATGGAGTCGAAGGAAACATAGAAATGCATTAAACACATAATGAATTAATTCCTTAATCACAAAATGTAATACAATACAATATAAGAAAAGAAGAGAAAATGAAAAAACCAGTTGGAAGCAATTTCTTGCTTCCAGCAGATGTGCGTCAAGACTGCCAGTGGTGCCATGGAAGGGTGGTGGAGTTGACTCTCTCGAGATCTAACTCCGGTCGAAGGTTCTAATCGTCACTCGGAATCGATGAGGGAAATGAAGAACTCTCGAGCTTTCTTCTCACGCATTAGTCTGGATCGTTGGGAAAACCCTGGATGAGTTTAAATTCTGCTCATCGGCTTCTTTATATAGAGCTTGGATCGCCGACAGCATTAATGGACTGCTCTGATTCTGACATTCGCGGCGTATTAGTTCTTTCTGAATCTCTACTACTAACGACGTGGTAGGTGAAATGTCAACATCAGCTTTTGATTTTCCCGATGTATATTGATGCGTTCATTCCACCAACCTTATGTTGATCCCCTCTCTTATGCGTTATCGTGTAGCTGCAATCATTCAGTGACCGCATTCTCTTAATACCGCAACTTCAACATGATGACCGCAATCTCTTGACGAGCGCAACTTCCATGCGATGGACGCATGCAACTGATTACCGCAACACCCATGCGTTGATCAAACGCATTCGCCTTTGTGATGGAGAGTTTCTCCAAATGCAGTCGTCTATGCAGTAGTCTGGCTTCCGCATTTGCGTCCACTTTCTGCGTTACCTACAAATATAGACAATTGAGAGCATAATAACACATAATAGTGGGTTAACCAGGATTCATCATGCTGATCAACGCAAACTCATCTTCTCACGAATTCCTAACATAATTGCTGCATATTTTGCTTAACAGCACTCATAATTCTAAATAAAAGGCTTAAGATGACATGCATTTCTGCATGTCATCAATAGACGATGAGAAACACAAAAACTATGCCTTTAACTCAAGTAGAGAAACCATGCTTTGAGGAAGAGTTTAAAAACTAATGAATGAGAAAAAGAGGGGAAGTTGAACCCATGGAATGGGCTACCATGCATCCAAAGAGGTCTTAGAAAGGGAAAGATTGTGGCACCATGCGTTGAGGAGATGCGAGGCCAAGTAGAACATGCAAGATAGCTCAAACAAGCCTCATGCTTTGAGATGTATGCCACAACCATGCGTTGAAAGGAAGGAATGACCAAGGAAATAAGCTATGTTATAAAGTGAAGGAACTTTGAAGGTTTTGGCTTGAGGAGAGGCACATCATGCATTGGTTGGCCTGCCATAGAGGTTATATTGGCTTGGAGACACGTCATGCATTGAGAAGCTTTAAACCTAGTTATGCATTGGGAGTAAAGGAACATCCATGCATTGAAGCAAGCCCCTATGCATTGGAAGTAACGTTTTGGGCTATGAAAGACACATAATATTGCTGAAGTAGGAGGTGGCTTCATGAGAGTGAGCCAAATTTGAAGAAGATGCTAGATGGGGAGGTTACTTGGAAAACTATGAAGGCTATAAACTCATGCAAAATTCTCTAAAAATAGAAACTGTTAAAAGAAGATCAGTTTCAGCCTTTATACTTTGCCAAAAGAGGTGATCTTGAAGCTATTGGAAAGATGGATGAGTGAGGAAGAAAATATGGGGCTACTGAAAGAAAACTTCCACAATTGGATGCTGAAATTCAAAGAAGAATCAAGGTAGTGCAGATTCAAAGTCCAATCGGGCAGTTCGTGATATTTGATGAATTTCGATCATTTCAAGAAACATTAAGAGCTCCAATTTTGAGTAAGTTAGTTAAAAGGAAATGTACGAAGTTCATAGAAGGAAGTTTCAGATTTTGATGAATAGATTTTAGTTATATGTTCTAAAATTTGAATATGGGATTTAGGTGACGAAGAAGCAAGCAGCTGACTAAGGGTTGAAAAAAGCAAGCAGCGATAGCATTTGGCTTGTTCCAAAAGAGAGATTTTCGACTAAGTTGAAGCTCTTTGAGTATAGAATATAACCCTTGGCTACCATGAGAAGATTTAGCCAGAACGTTACCTAACTGTGAAGGGAATCCGGAGCAGGTTGAGGTATTTGGGGCGTTCTGAGCTCTAGAGGAGAAATTAGATGCTTACATTTGAAGGTAAGCTTTCTGAGATAATTCCTAACAAGTTTCATAAAGGAAGTTGTGTCCAATGTGAGCTGAAATTGATACTATAAGTGTTAGGAAATTAAGGAAAACAAAATGGACCATGTGTCCAAGGAGAGACCATGCATCCAAGAAAGGACCATGCAGCCAACTGTGCTACAGAATGAAGAAGTATGTGTTACGCCTAAGGAATACTTAAGGCCTAAAAGGCTAGAAAGGGAGTTAACTAAGTGTGAATGGCTTCTAATTCTTAAAGTATTTCAAACTGTATGGTTTTACTAGTTCCCCAACTCAAATGCCACTCTGAGCTCCCCAACTCACGCTTTTCAATGTTTTATTCCCCCACAAGTAACAGGAAAGTTCCAAGATTTCAAAGTTGCGGGTTTCTTGACAAGGAAGGTCTAGTCTGCTACCATCATAAAGTGTTTGATAGTCAAGTGTGGACTTGAAAGTGGTTGATAATTGGATAGTCCCTACAGAATTAGAGTCAGGATTTAGTCTATAATAAAATATTTGTTGAGTGATGATGTTGTAACTAGAGTATAATGTGATGTTAAGTTATGTTGAGTTCTGTGATAGTTATGATGTTTTACAGTTGGCAGAAGATGCCATAAGAGGGTTTACATTTACTGTCTCACATCTCCGCTTCGGTTAGAAAGGTAATTTGGGAGGGGATGTAATAATTTTCATCATTTTGTTATGCTATTTAAGCTTAAGAAAGTTCTTGTGCTATGTGTTGGGGTTGATGCCCTAAATCTTGTAGGGTCCTGTAGTTTGTAAACATATATATGAACAAACACTTGGTGATTTATAATATGAGATATTTTATTCACTTCAGTCTATGAAATACGAGATATTTTAGTTGCATTAACCACAAACTAATAAACTAAGATCTATGATTATCGCTTATAACTTAAGCATGTATGTAGAGACATACAAGTGGAGCGTGCTTTAGTGATAATCTAAATGGTCTGTAGTATATGGATAAAGGATGGAAACCTTATCTTAGTGACACTACGAGTGTGGCCCGCTTTGTAGGTGTTACGAATGTTGTAAAGTGCTACAAATGATCTGATCTTGATCATTTGTGTACTAGACATGAAAGCGGGGATGCTCTATACAAAGGAGTTTGTATAAGACCGGATCACAAAATGCTAGTCTCATTATATAATGTCGTTCATAATTGAGACTTTCATTTCACTAGGATGACCATAGGTAACATGACCTTAATCCTAAGTGAGTTGTGAACTCCTGCCTATATGGGTGATCCTTTGATTTGCATGGGTGTGAGTGGCCAGACCGCCGACTCAAACCTACCACTTTGAGGATTCGACTGATTGACGAGTTGGGAACTCAGCTACACAAGACAGAATTCACTCCGTAATCTTAGGCCTTTTATTTAGAATTATGAGGATTGTTAAGTAAAATATGCGGCAAATATGTTAGAAATTCATGAGAAGATGAGTTTGCGTCGTTCAGCATTAAGAATCTCGGCTAACCCACTATTATGCGTTATAATGCGTTCAATTGTTTATCTTTGTAGTTAACACAAGAAGCGGACACATACACGAAAGCTAGGCTATTGCAAAGACCACCGCATGCAGAGAATTTCTCCATTGCAAAGGCGAACACATACGTTCAAAGTATGGGTGTTGCGATAATCAACCGCATGCGTCCATTGCATAGGAGTTGCGATCGTTAAGCGATTGCGATCATCTTGTAGAAGTTGCGGTCATCAAGCGAATGCGGTCATCACAAGATTGCGGCTACACGATGATAACCATAATAGCAGGATGAACGCAAGATTGGTGGAATGGAAATATTAACCCATATCTCGAGAGAATCAAAAGATGATGTTGACATTTCACCTACTACGCCGTTAGCAGCAGAGATTCAGAAAAGGACCAACGTGCCGCGAATGTCAGAATCAGAGTAGGTCTATTAATGTTGTCGGCGATCAAGCTCTATAAATAGAAGTCGATGAGTAGAATTTCAAATCATCCAAGTTTCTACCTTCAGGTGGATCCTTGTGATCCAGACCAAAGCATTAGAAGAAAGCTTGAGAGTTCTTCATCTCCTTCATCCATTTTGAGTGACGACCAGAGTCTTCGCTGGAGTTAGATCTCGAAAGAGGCAGCTCCACCGCCCTTCCATGGCACCACCAGCAACCTTGACACACATTTGCTGGAAGCAAGACATTGCTTCCAGCTAGCCTTTTTCATTTCTCTTCTTTTCTTATATTGTATTGTATTACATTTTGACTTAAGGAATTAATACATTTTGTGATCAATGCATTTCTATATTTCCTTTGATTCCATCTCCAGCTTCATTTCTTAGCATCCTTGATCTTCATTGCATCACCTAGCGAGATTGTTAGAGTATCACATACTTAATCATGCAGCATAGGAATATGAAGCATGTAGCAAAGCACCGGGAGGTGTGCGTTGCGTGAGTGTTGTGAGAAAACCTTATTTGCTTAGTGTAAAGCTGTAGCAACGCCTGTCTATAGGCAGACGCAACGCTTGTCTATGAGTAAAGTCAGCAACAACTAACGACCCGAGAAGGTAAGTGGTTGGTCGCATTAATCAATGTAAGCAAGTATTCACTAGAGATATGAATAATCTTACGTCAGCCAGGTTTATGCGATTACCTTGTCTTATGAGCGCATCATTCATCATTTAGGCATACTTGGAAGAGTAGTCTAAAAACCAAATCTAAGACTCGAGAGAGCGGATTGGAACGCATAAGCAAGAATGGGGAACTTAGAGATAAGCTATGTTTGCTATTACACAGCATATGCACCCTATGGATGGGATTGCATGCATCCAGAAGTAGGATATGGTAGTATGCGGTCATCTTGTTTATGTGTGGGAGCACATAAGTAAGATTAGAGACTGAGGAATAAGGCCTCTCAACACCGTCGCATATACATCTTATGCATCCTAGAATTAGGCTCAAGTGTGTGTAGCATGATCGCATAGCTTACGTTGGCTGAGGTTGCCCTTGTAGTCAAGCTTAGGATTGCGATGAAGACATCCTCACATTTGATCTGTTTTTCCTTGCATTTACTATGCATCAACAGTTGTCGTGTCTCTACCTCTCATTCGTATTCTCCCCACTTAATCTGTTAGTTAGGAGTAGGAGTAGTGCTTAACTTACAACCACCATCATTCTTTTATTTATTCCCCACAAACACATCATCGCATACATTTAGTTACAAGTCCCTGAGTTCGACCTCGAATCACCCGAGAAACTTGCGTTCGCGTTATACTTGGCGTGAGCACAAGAAAACTTGTGATAGGAACGCATGGTCATCGCATATAAGAGTAACGCATATTTTCATTCCAACGCATGACCATCGACGCATGATAATAAATGCATAACTTAAGACATTCATCGCGCATTACGTCCGCATAATTTTAGTCATCAAGTCTTTGACGGCTAATTTCACATCACCATGTTTTTGGCGCCATTACCGGGGACTTGGAAGCTAATTGTTTGTTGAGTTTTGTGTTTTTGCAGGCAACCTTTTTATCTTGGGAGTATTGTAACTTGTGCTATCAAGTTACAACCAATATTGAAGTGTATGCGATGCGTCAAAAGCCAGTATTGACCCCAATATAGAAGGGCAATCAGTCACTTTAGCTGAAGGCAGTTTTAAGCACATGGTGGCTAACATGCGCCCAACAATTGCCAGAAGTTCCAATGGTCAGGACGAGCTTCTTCACCGAAGCAGTTGAGAGTAATCTCCTGCATGGGAGACTCCTTGCGGTGACATCATTCCAATTTCTCCATGGACGTCTTCTACTCTATCTTTACCTTGCTTTCTTAGTTTAGTTTATTTTTATTTTTATTGTTATTTTGGATATGCGGCTGCTTCCTTGGTTGTGGTGTGTTTGCTCCTTGTAGGTGCGATAATAAATCTCCTCGGTGCACAGTTACAACGGAAGAATTCCCTCTATCTTTTAATGCATGGCTTCGATCGCATGAATTCCAAAGCATGGTCGCATGCGTTATTCTACTTAAGGTTCTTTTCTTGTTATCTTTTATACATTATTCTTTTGAAATTCTCCTTGTCCGTTCCTTTGCGATCCATCTATGATGGTACGTATAATTCACCGCATCCACTAACTAAGCATCGCAAGGCTCACCTTACTTTCAATAGCTTCTTCAAAGTTTGAAAGTCTTAAGTTTTGTTTTGTGCAAACCTTAGCTCAAACATTTGTTACCGCATTCCTATTGATTTTGTTTTTAGCTTTGTGGCGAGAGTGCTACCAACCATTAAGTTTGGGGGTGGCAGCGATCCCGGAGACTTGCATTCACTACATTGCGATCATTCTATAAAAAAAAAAAAAAATTGAGAATAACAACTCCAATGTCAATGCAAAGGGGAAACCCATGTTGATAAAAGTTAAGTTGTAAAAGGCACTTGCCCGTAGTTGGATGTCCGCATGACACACGTGGGGGCAAGCCAAAACGAAGGTTAGTCACCAGGATCAACGCATAAACGCAACTCCTCTGTTGGGCTCAAGCCAAATCAAGCAAGACAAGAGTTGAGTTGACTATGGAACATAACCAAAGTTGGATGCCCGCATGACACATGTGGCGTAAGCCAAAACGAAGAGCGTAACCAGGTTCAACACCGCATTCCAATAAGTAATCGCAAAGTTTTGAATTTTTTTGAACGAACACATTCTCAAAAGTTGAACACAACGTTAAGGAGAATGAATAAAATTTTTTTGAGTAAATGCTTGCCAGATTTAAACTTAGAAAGAGATTTTTGAAGAAGCAGCCAAAGTGGAGGAGAGCATTGCGGCCATGATCAGCGGTATGAGTATTTATATTCTGAGAGACTGGTCATCGCAAAGGAAAGCTGGGGGTGAGTTAAGAATTTCTCGAGTATAACGCATGCTTGAGAACAAGCATGATTCTAAGTTTGAGGGTGTGATGATGGGTAGAAATGCACGTCATCTTAGGCCTTTTATTTAGAATTATGAGGGTTGTTAAGTAAAATATGCAGCGAATATATTAGGAATTCATGAGAAAATGAGTTTACATCGTTCAGCAGTAAGAATCTCAGCTAACCCAGTATTATGCATTATTATGCGTTCAATTATTTATCTTTGTAGTTAACGCAGGAAACGGATGCATATGTGGAAGCTGGGCTATCGCAAAGACGACCGCATGCGGAGAATTTCTCCATCGCAAAGGCGAACGCAAATGTTCAATGCATGGGTGTTGCGGTAATTAACCGCATGCGTCCATTACATAGGAATTGCGATCGTTAAGTGATTGCAGTCATCGCGTAGAAGTTGCGATCATCAAGGGAATGCAGTTATCACAAAATTACGGCTACACGATGATAACCATAATAGTGGGATGAACGCAAGGTTGGTGGAATGGAAACATTAACGCATATTTCGAGAGAATCAAAAGATGATGTTGACATTTCATCTACCATGCCGTTAGTAGCAGAGATTCAGAAAATGACCAACGCGCCGTGAATGTCAGAATCAGAGCAGGTCCATTAATGTTGTCGACAATCAAGCTCTATAAATAGAAGTCGATGAGTAGAATTTCAAATCATCCAAGTTTCTACCTTCGGGTGGATCCTTGTGATCCAGACCAACGCATTAGAAGAAAGCTTGAGAGTTTTTCATCTGCTTCATCCATTCCAAGTGACGACTGGAGCCTTCACTAGAGTTAGATCTCGAGAGAGTCAGCTCCACCACCCTTCTATGGCACCACCGGCAGCCTTGACACACATCTGGTGGAAGTAAGACATTGCTTCCAGCTAGCCTTTTCTATTTCTCTTCTTTTCTTATATTGAATTGTATTACATTTTGACTTAAGGAATTAATACATTTTGTGATCAATGCATTTCTATATTTCCTTCGATTCCATCTCCATCTTCATTTACTTAGCATCCTTAATCATCATTGCATCACTTAGTGAGATTGTTAGAGTAGCAATCTTAATCATTCGACATAGGAATATGAAGCATGTAGCAAACCACTGAGAGGTGTGTGTTCCGTGAGTGTTGTGAGAAAACCTGATTTCCTTAGTGTGAAGCTGTAGCAACGCCTGTCTATAGGCGGACAGAACACTTGTCTATGAGTAAGTCAACAACAACTAACTGCCTGGGAGGGTAAATGGTTGGTCGCATTAAGCAATGTAAGCAAGTATTCACTAGAAATAGGAATAACATTACGTCAGCCAGGTTTATGTGATTACCTTGTCTTATGAGCACATCATTCATCATTTAGGCATACTTGGAAGAGTAGTCTAAAAACCAAATTTAAGACTCGAAAGAGGGGATTGGAACACATGAGCAAGAATGAGGAACTTAAAGATAAGCTCTGTTTGCTATTACACAGCATATGCACCCTACGGATGGGATATTGCATGCGTCCAGAAGTAGGATACGATGGTATACGGTCATCTTGTTTATGCGTGGGAACACATGAGTAGGAATAGAGACTTAGGAATAAGGCCTCTCGACACTGTCGCATATACATCGCATGCATCCGAGAATTAGGCTCAAGTGTGTGTAGCATGATCACATAGCTTGCATTGGCTGAGGTTACCTTTGCGGTCAAGCTTAGGGTTGCGATGAAGACATCCTCACATTTGAACTATTTTTCCATGCATTTACTATGCGTCAACAGTTATCGTGTCTCTACCTCTCATTCATATTCTCATCGCTTAATCTGTTAGTTAGGAGTAGGAGTAGTGCTTAGCTTACAACCCCCATCATTCTTTTATTTATCTGCCGCAAACACATCACCGCATACATTTAGTTACAAGTCCCTGAGTTCGACCTTGGATCACCCGAGAAACTTGCGTTCGCGTTATACTTGGCGTGTGTGCAAGAAAACTTGTGACAGGAACGCATGGTCATCGCATATAAGAGTAATGCATATTTTCATTCCAAGGCATGACCACCGACGCATGATAATAAACGCATAACTTAAGACATGCATTGCAGATTGCATCCACATAATTTTAGTCATCAAGTCTTTGACGGCTAATTTCACATCACCAAGGGTTGATTCCAAGGCTTGAACAATGTGTCGCCACACATTCTCTTGGCTCGAGAAGGGTTTAGTCATAGTAGGACTATGATCTATTTTTCATTAGAGAGATCAGTGGTACTTAAGGAGTTATATGTAACTACAGGGGGAAAACGGTAATCTAGCCTAGCTGTACTTACGAGCGATTTATGAAGAGTCATCGTACTGTTGATTGGTTATATCCAATAGACACAGAAATATATCTGTGTGCGAAGAGTGCAGCTGTCGGTCTTTAGTGGAGTGTCTGACAGTTAACGGATGGTGGATATCGTGATTAAAGAGTTTGGTTAGTTATTCACGTACCGTTGGAGCTTCAAGCTATAAGTCTATAAGGTCCCCTTGGTAGCTTAATGGATTCAAATTGAGAATCTGTTTTTGGGTTAGTTTGAAATGTTTAAATTAACAAAGGGAAATTGATTATATATGATATAATTAAATTAGTTCAATTATATATGATATAATTGATTTGAGGTATTTGATACATTATTTGATTGGAAGAATTAATATAAATATGATTTATATTAAATGCCATAAAAGAGAAAAAGAACTATGGTTTAGATGTTGCATATGATGCAATATTAATACTATAGGTTATAAATATAATATGATAAGTTAGTTATTGTATTTATTTATAATATATTAATTATGAGATAATCAGTTTTCTTTTTCTCCGATAACCAACCTTAGTGGATGGTTTAGACGGTTTATGGGAACCGTGGATAAAAAAGAAAAATATTCTTTTATTGTTCATTCCACGCTACATGAAACATGATTACTTTCGAGAGACTAAACGATCGTGTCGAGTATCATACGATAATTACTCGTTTACTACACGATCGAGTATCAAGTCTATACGATAGACTTCTTCCTTCTGTCGCATACTGGATCCTTTACTCGTTCACCTCCTCATTCCCTCTATTCAAATTCATACAAAGCCCACAACTTCTAGATTCTCACACCGAGAATACCAAGGTAACCTTGTGGTGGTGTCGAGTTTTATTCGAGGATCAAGGATCGAGTTGTACTCGCTGATGATCGAGGATTATCCAGAGGCTCATTGCATTCGTGTTGTTGAACACGTTAGTGATCGATCGAGGGAAATACGTGAAGAAAGGGTTCTTCAAAGGTATTCTTACTCAATCTCTTGTATTTATTTTCGAAGCATGCTGTAATTTATCTTTGTTGCATGATTGTTTTTGAATGATTGTAATTTGAAATGATCCACTTCCGCTCACTGGTTCTCTAATTATAGAGTTCCTTCACTAGGATTGTTGCATCAATTGTTTTTTATATTTTCATGAAAACCTTACAATATACTTACAGCACAACATTATTTTTAAGAAGAATTTCTTTGAACTATTTGAACTATTTGTGGCAACATGTTCTTCACTTGTTCTTACTTTAATTCATGAAGGTTGATAGATATTAGGGGGAGCCTAAGACTTTGTTCATCGAGAAAGATTTCTCAAGCCCTACAAGGAGCCTAAGGTGTTATTCATCAAGAAGGGAGTTCTCAAGACTTAGGGGAGCCTAAAGTTCTCATGTGAAGAGAGTTCACAAATTAAAGGAAAGATATCATCGAGTGAGAGGGAGTCTCGCACACTTAGGGGGAGTCTAAGTGTTTAAACACTAATATTCATATACTTGGCGGAAGTCTAAGTCCTCTAGATGCCTACCTCTGCTGGAACATATGTACTCCTCTAGTCCTCATAGGACTCATACATGAATAACTGATTTTGATCCTACTGTAGTTAAGTATACCCACTACCTCTAGTAAGTCCAGTAGGATCCACAAACTCTGGTGAACGCCGAAGACACCATCTCTCATGAATCCCGAAGGAAATACAACCTATGTGAATCCCAAAGGAAAGCACCACCTTTAGTGAATCTCAAAGGAAACATAATCTCTAGTGAATCCCGAAGGAAAACACCACCTTTAGTGAATCCCGATGGAAACACAACCTCTGGTGGATCCCAAAGGAAACCACCACCTCTAGTGAATTCTGAAGGATACACAACCTCTAGTGGGCATCTAACTGATCAGTGAGGACACTATCACAATCTCAACATCACAAGTATCATAACATGGTTCTAAAACATACATATACATCTTAATATCATAGTTCTATAACATACATATACATCTCAACAGCATGGCTTTATAACATACATGTATGTCTCAACATCCTCAGATCAAATACAATCTCAACATCATGGCTCTATAACATACATATATGTCTCAACATCCTCAGATCAAATACAACCTCATGAAATAAAATATCATCTCATGCTAGCATCCAAGAATCTATATGCGCATTTAATCTTTCATATCCTCATATGAAAACATACATCGATTATGCTATACTATCATTCTGTCATAATTTCAATCTCTCATGCTAGCATACATTTAGTGCCTAGCCCGTGGGCAGTTCCAGTAGTAAGATTACTTACCTCAAATTTAGTCACAAATTAATCCATGTAATTAACCTTCTTACAACTCTTGGACTTTGAATCCACCTTATAACTGAAGGAACTCTTATACGAGAGTACCTCTGAGCGAAAGCGGATTATTCCAAATATAATGTGACAGAATTTCCACATTTACAATCTAACAGACAAGTTATGTAATAAACAACAAATTACCGGTGTGCTTAGAATAATAAATAACAAGAAAAAAAAAAAGAAAACATACCAGTTGAAGAACAATTCTTCACCAAAAACTCGTCATCTTTAAACGAACTGCTGCTATCGCTCTCGTTGGAACGTCTAAGTAATCGTTCACCAAAACTTCGGTCGTCTACTCACAAACAACCTTCACACGAACACCACAACAATGAAGATAACACCACCTTACTTAGAACCCTCAGTATTCTCAGTGTGAAAATCCAAAGTGTGGGCTCTATTGAATTTGGTAACGGGAAAGAGGATATGAAGATCGAATACAACGCCCAAGCAAGTGGGAGAGGGTTGAGTCTATCGTATAGATGGTAACAGGCAGAAATGCACGTTATTACACCGTAAAGTCATAAAACAATGCAGGATTGCGATGGTAAAAATATACAATATTACGTTCAAAAGCATTAAGTTCACTACATTGCGATCGTATGCGTCCATCGTATTAAAACAACTAACTTATGTATTTTTGTGAAGAAAATGCATTGACGCAAGACGGAAATGCGATCCAAAGAAATTAACGTCTGGGCACATTAAGAGATTGTGACCGCAAGGCTATGCAATCATTTGCGCTCGCGAAAATCTGCTCAAGAAGGTCGCCACATAGAGCCGATGCATCTGGGTGAAAGCTTAATAAATCACGATGGGACAGAAAGCTGATGACGATCGATTCCAAATTAAGTTGACAGGCCGTTAACGACATATTGTAGCAAGTACACTCAACTTTTTTGGCGACAATTATTCGGCGCATCAGACATAGAATTAATGCCATCCCATCAGTGCAATCATAAGATAGAAGAAGCTTTTCACCCTGAAGCTCTATAAATACCAAAGGCCATCTTCATAGAAGGAGTTAGTTCGCCCAGTTTTTAGAGTTCACCATTTAGACGATACTTAGCCTTGTTCTTAGTTTTCTTATACTTAGAAGGCGGAAGCGAGAGAAGGGAAAAGATGTCGGAAGATCGTCCTGGTCAGCTCGAGAGAGTGCTAAGGAGCATGGGAAAATAGAGAGAGGGCCGACTCTTGCGAGAGCAAAGAATATCTTTTGAGCAGAGTAGAAAAGAATAGTGTAAAAGCCTTGAGAAGCAAGAGATTGCTACCAAGCTCTTTATTCTTATTCCGCATTGTCATTCTGTACTTCGATTATATACATATATAATGGAACTTTCTTTTCTACATTTGTTCACTCTCTGTAAAATACGCATGAGTAGCTAAAATTGTCGAATATGTTGAGAAGTACTTAGCTAACATTACCTAGGATCTTCATTGCATGCGATCATCTTGTCTTATGTTGCGCCCATCACCCTTTAGAGCTACTCGTGAGAGAGTCTAAAGAAAGAATCTAAGACTTGAGAGAGCTAGGTTAGAATCTAGACTTGAGAGAGCAAGATTAGATCTGCATAAACAAGAGATAGAGACTTAGAGATAAGCTCTGTTTGCCATCATGCATCGCATGTACCCTAGAGATAGGTTAGGATAGTATGCGGTCGCCTTGTGTACGTGTGTGTCATTCGTCATCACATAGACAAGAGCAGAGGCTTAAACGTAGGTCCTATAGACACCATCGCATACATCGCCTGCATTCTAAAAATAGAAGTCGTAGCATTTGCATTGAGAGATGATTTGTTGTTGTATGTATGTAGCATGATCGCATAACATGAACACAATCCTAGGAAGTGTTAGTTAAACCCCTTCTCAACCCGTTCCCCCGTACATATTCATCGCATCTTTCGTATTATTAACTCTTTTCTCAACTCTGCCACATACACTTTATACTGTAAACATCAAACCAACCAACTCTTTGATTTATTTGTTACCACAAAGTGATCTAAAAATTACCATCGCATACTGTTTTCCTTAGTCCCTGAGTTTGACCCTGGGCTTACCAGGCAACTATGTAGGGTTTATACTTGGACCTTGCTAAGAATACTTGCATGCACAACGCATTTTCCACCATCGCATTCTTTATCATTATTTCATCGCATAACAATAGACATCAATAGACAATGCTTGATCGTTTAGAATAAGGTACACGATTGTATAGTAAATAGGTTACGGTTGTATCGACAATCGTTTAGAAAGAGACACGCATGTATATGATCGTGTAGCAACGATGAGCTATCGTGTAGTTTCTTGGTTTGTTATGTGATAGGTTGTATATAACTCGTGAGCAAATTACATGATCTGTTGCAAAATGAAAACAATTTTCATTTTATTCTTCAGTTATGAAAACTTAATGAAGCCTCCCACTATCACACGATTACGGAGAAAATGGCAGTCCAATTATCCCATAATTGTCTGATTAAAATAATAAATATAATCATACCTATAGTTTAATATCACATATAAACCATAGTATTTTCTCCTCCACTAGATATAAATCATATTTATATCCATTTTCCTCCAAATAATGTATCTCATACATAAAGTCAATCATATCATATATAATTAACTAGTTCAATCATATCATATATAATTGAACTCCGTCTTCTCAATTTGAACATTTCAAACTGACCCAAAAACTGATTCTCAACTTGAATCCATTGAGCTACCAAGGGGATCTTATAGACCTATGGCTTGAAGCTCCAACGGTACATGAATATCTTACTAAACTCTTTAGCCACGAGATCCACCATCCATTAACTGGCAGGCATTCCACTAAAGACCGACAACTGAACTCTTCTTTTCACAGATATATTACTATGTCCATCGGATATAACCAATCAAAAGTACGATAACCCTTCACAGATGCTTGTAAGTACAGTTGGGCCAATTTATCGTTTTACTCCTGTAGTTACATCTAACTCCTTAAGTACCACAAATCCCTATAATGAACAATACAACATAGTCCTACTATGTGTGGACACCTCTCGAGTCATGAGAAGGTGTGTGGTGCCACATCGTTTAAAACCTGGGATCAACCCTTAAGGGAGAAATCTATCTACTTGTCCATGCTTCGGGGAAGGAGTGAATTCCATCTTGTGTAACTGAGTTCCCAGCTCCCAAATTAGACGAATCTCCATAGTGGTAGGTTTGAATCAATGACCTGGCCACTCGTACCCATGAAAATAAAAGGACCGCCCTCAAAGGTAGGAATTCCTAACTCACTCAAGATTGAGGTCATGTCACCTATGGTCATCCTAGTGAAGTGAAGTCTCTATCATGAACGACGTTATAACAAGATGTTAACACTTCGTGGTCAGGTCTTATACAAACTCTTTGTATAGGACGTCTTCGCTCGCATGTCCCCACATGAATGATCAGGATTAGACCATCTGTAGCAAGTTACAACACTTGTAACTATTCTACAAAGTGGGCCGCATCCGTAGCATTACTATGATAAGATTTCCCTCCTATATCCATATACTACAAACCATTTTGGTTATCACTTAAGACATGATCCACTTGTATGTCTCCACATATATGCTTAAGTTATACAATGACAACCAGGGATTTTAGTTTATTGGTATGTGGTAAAACAAATAAAACATCCAATGTTCATAGACAATACGTGAAGAAAATATCATACATTATACATCACAAGCATTTGTTCAAAACTGTGTTTACAAACAACAGGACACGAGAGTTTAGGGCATCATCCCCAACAATAACATACATTACAAATATTAATTTAGCACCTCTGGTCCAAAAATAATAAATCCAAAGTTTTAAATCATATTCGAGTCTAAATCCGATTAACCAAATTAAACCAAATGTCCCCAAATTTAACTTATCAAAGTCGTGGCTTGGCCCCAAAACAAATTCCAAAACTCAAACCAAAAGGCCAACTTGAACATAATTTAAGTCCAAAATTAATAACTTCATTTTTTTCATAAGTACTCTTAACCCAAAACACAACCAATCCAACTACTCACCCAAACTTAAAAATTTCTGTCAAAAATTTGTCTCTTCCTCGATGAGCAACGTCCCAAAATCTTCTAAATCTCACTTTTGAAAGTCCAATCATAATGGATTTTAACCAAAATGATTTCAAAACAAAACAACACCCAAAACCTCAAGTAAAACACCTAAAACTAAAATCTGATCCAAAATAGATCTGACGGCAACCACGACAGCTGCAGGGGCTGGGCGGCATCGGACAAATCGAGCGGGCACGAGGGAGGAGATTGGCTGAGAGATGGGGCACGAAGAAAAGGACGGCGAGGCACAGGGCTGCTAGCAAACCGACGAGGCGACGGCTTGGCTCTCGGGTTGGGACGAGTGGCACGACACGTGGTTGGGGGGTTCGTACGGCTGGGCACGCAAGGGTCTCAGCGAGCAAGGGTGGGGGCTCGACGGAAGACGCAGTGGTAGGGAGGTTGAGGTCTTTGTTTGCGTGAAATCAAGAGGGGGGGAAGGCCTACGCGTGAACCGATAGAGGGAGAGGGAAAAAATAAATAAATTATTAATAAAATAAAATAGAGTAAAATAAAATAAAATAAATTTTTTATTTTATTTTATTTTATTATATTTTATTCCATGTTACTAAATCCTTCTCCTCAACAACTTCCAATTCTAAAAGAATTTAATTAACCCCCTTAAAAATGAAATTAATTTCTGACATTAATTTCAAACATAAATTTCCAACTTTAAATAGTTAAATTCTAGCAGTTACACTTAAAAGTCCAAAATTCCAAAAACGCCCTTAATTAAAGGAAATGACTGAAATTAAATTACTAACAAAATTTGGAGTGTTACATTCTTCCCCACTTATAGAACTTTCTTCCTCGAAAGTTTACTTCTGGAACAGCTCTTGGTACTAGGCCTTAAGAAAGGGATGGCGAGGCACAGGGCTGCTAGTAAACCGACGAGGCGACGGCTTGGCTCTCGGGCTAGGATGAGTGGCACGACGCGTGGTTGGGGGGTTCGTACGGCTGGGCACGCAAGGGTCTCGACGAGCAAGGGTGGGGGCTCGATGGAAGACGCAGCGGTAGGGAGGTTGGGGTCTTTGTTTGCGTGAAATCAAAAGAAGGGGGGAAGGCCTACCCGTGAACCGATAGAGGGAGAGGGAAAAAATAAATAAATTATTAATAAAATAAAATAGAGTAAAATAAAATAAAATAATTTTTTTATTTTATTTTATTCTATTCTATTTTATTCCATGTTACTAAATCCTTCTCCTCAACAACTTCCAATTCTAAAAGAATTTAATTAACCCCCTTAAAAATGAAATTAATTCCTGACATTAATTTCAAACATAAATTTCCAACTTTAAATAGTTAAATTCTAGCAGTTACACTTAAAAATCCATAATTCCAAAAACGCCCTTAATTAAAGGAAATGACTGAAATTAAATTACTAACAAAATTTGGAGTGTTACATTCTTCCCCACTTACAGAACTTTCGTCCTCGAAAGTTTACTTCTGGAACAGCTCTTGGTACTAGGCCTTCATCTCATCCTCTTGCTCGCAAGTGGCTTCTTTGAACTGATGATTCTACCATAAGACTTTCACAAATGTTATCTCTTTGCGGCGTAACGTCTTTACCTCTTTCGCGAGAATCTGTACAGGCTTCTCCTCATAACTTAAGTTGTCATTCAACTGCAATGGCTCAAAGTCAACTACATGGGACGGATCTGTCACATACTTTCTCAACATCAAAATGTGGAAGACATTATGAGTTGAAGACAGTGCTGGAGGAAATGCCAATCGATAAGCTATGTGTCAAATTCATTCCAATACCTCGAGAGGCCCAACGAATCTCATACTCAGCTTCCCTTTCCTGCCAAACCTCAGGATACCTTTCATAGGTGCCACTTTTTAAGAACACTTTATCACCAGTCTCAAATTCTAGGTCCTTATGTCTCACATCGGCATAGCTCTTCTATCTGTTTTGAGCAGTTTGCATACGAGCCTTGACCTTTTGTATTGCCTCATTCATGGACTGCACCAACTCAGGTCCTAGAAATTTCCTCTCTCCTACCTCATTTCAACACACAGGAGACCTGCAACTCTTCCCTAAAGGGCCTCAAAGGGCGACATCCCAATAGTAGACTGGTAGCTCTTATTATAAACAAATTCCATCACATGCAGGTGAGCATCCCAGCTTTCTGAAAACTCTATGGCACAGGCAAGCAACATATCTTCTAATATCTTATTCAAACGTTCTGTCCACCCATCGGTCTATGGGTGAAAGGCTGTATTGAAATCCAAAGGAGTTCCCAATGTTGTTTGAAGACTCTTCCAGAAGTTAGACGTGAAACGAGGGTCTCTGTCCGACATAATGGACATAGGCACTCCATGCAATATCACCACCTCTTTCATGTATATCTGTGGCCACTTATTTACTGAAAAAGTAGACTTTCCTAGGATGAAATATGCTAATTTAGTAAGTTTGTCTACCACAGAACCCAAATCGTAGTGAAACTCTTTGCTGTTCGTGGAAACCCCACAATAAAGTCATAGACATGTGCTCCCACTTCCATTTTGGCACACTCAAAGGTTGTAACAAGCCTACTAGCTTCTGTCTCGGGATTTTCACTTGCTGGCACACCAAGCACTTGTTGACGAACTTAACAATCTCTCTTTTCATGTCATTCCACCAGTAATAACGCTTCAAGTCCTGGTACATCTTGGTGCTGCCAGGATAAAGCGAAAACAGGGAACTGTGAGCCTCTGACAATAACTCATTCTTAATATCATTATCTGTTGGCACGCACAAACATCCATAATAAAGGAGACCACCTTCCGGTGATATCGAGAATTCACCATCATGGCCTTACTCCACCTTACGAACTCTCTCGTCTAGATAAGGGTCACACTGCTGCGCATCAATAATTCTTTGCCTTAGACTCGGTTGCACTGAAAACTGCACTAACTGTGTCGTGACTTTCCCCACTGCCACTGCAATCTCTGTCCGCTCTAGCTCCTTGCACAAATGACTCTGTCTAGTAATGAGGGCTGCTGAATGGGCTACCTTTCTGCTTAGGGCATCTACCACTACATTTGCCTTCCCTGGGTGAACAAAATTTCACAGTCATAATCCTTCACCAGCTCTAACCACCTTTGTTGTCTCATGTTCAACTCCTTCTGAGTGAAGAAATACTTTAAACTCTTGTGGTCAGTGAAAATCTCCATATAAGTAGTGCCTCCAGATCTTGAGAGCGAAAACCACTGCTGCTAATTCCAAATCATGTGTGGGATAATTCTGTTCATGCTTCTTTAACTGAAGAGAAGCGTAAGCAACTACTTTGCCCTACTGCATCAATACGCATCCCAATCTTTTCTTGGACACGTCACTGTAAATGACAAAACCCCCTGATTCATCTATTATAGTAAGAACTGAAGCTGAAACCAGCCTCTGCTTGAGATCTTAGAAATTACTCTCACAAGCCTCATTCCAAAAGAAATGAGCTCCCTTCCAGGTCAACTGAGTCAATCGGGTGGCTATGCGAGAGAAGTCCTTCACAAATCGCCTGTAGTAGCCCGCTAACCCCAGGAAGCCGCGCACCTCACTGCCTGTGGTTGGACGAGCCCAATTCATAACTGCCTCAATCTTTGCAAGATCCATAAAGACTTCTTCCTTCGATACTACATGCCCTAGAAAGGACACCTGCCTCAACCAAAACTCACATTTAAAGAACTTAGCATACAACTTATTGGCTCTAAATGTCTCCAAAACTTTTTGCAAATGCTCTTTAAACCAAGATATCATCAATAAAAACAATCACAAAGGTGTCGAGGAATTCCTTGAACACCCTATTCATCAGATCTATAATACGGCTAGAGCGTTCGTCAACCAGAACAACATCACTATGAACTCATAATGCCCATATCTCGAATGCAAAGCTATCTTAGGTATGTCACTGTCCTTTATCCTCAGCTGATGGTATCCTGACCGAAGACAATCTTTGAGAACACCGTAGCTCCCTGCAATTGGTCGAACAAGTCATCAATCCTGGGGAATAGATTCTTTATGGTCACTTTATTTAATTCTCTGTAAGCAATGCACAGTCGCAATGATCCATTCTTCTTCTCTACAAAAAGTAATGGTGCACCCAACTGTGACACATTGGATTTTAAGTTCCCTTAACTTTGCTGGTGCCATCCTGTATGGAGCCTTCGAAATGGGAGTTGTGCCTACTCCAATTCAATAGCAAAATCTATCTCCCATTGTGGGGGCAGTCCAGAAAAATTCTCTGGAAAATCTCTTACTACCGACTCTGAAGTCAAGGTGACTTCAGCCTCTTTAATGTCAACTACACTCGCCATAATACCCCAGGCTCCTTGGTCAAACAGTATATTGGCCTTCAATACTGAAATCACTTTGGGTAGGACCATGGTTCCAACCCCTTTAAATTTAAAACTGGCTTCTGTAGGAGGGTTAAAGATGACCTCTTTACGGGAGCAATCTATGCTGGCATGATTAGCAGCTAGGCAATCCATGCCCAGTATCACATCAAAATCACGCATATCTAGAATTATCAAGGTCACATCTAATGCATGATTTTCTATCTCTACCTGACATGCCTTTATCTTTTTAGTAGCTAATATGATTCCTCCTGATGGAGTGGAAATTGACAGGGTAAAGAGCAAAGGTTCTGACTCAGGTTCTGACTCTAACATGGTATGCTTTACAAATATGGAGGATATAAACGAGTGTGAAGAGCCAAAGTGTCAAAAATTAATAACTTAATTTTTTTTTTTCATAAGTACTCTTAACCCAAAAAGATAACCACCCAACTACTCACCCAAACTTAACAATTTATGTCGAAAATTTGTCTCTTCCTCGATGAGCAACGTCCCAAAATCTTATGAATCTTGCTTCTGAAAGTCCAATCATAATGGATTTTAACCAAAATGATTTCAAAACAAAACAACACCCAAAACCTCAAGTAAAACACCTAAAACTAAACTCTTACCCAAAACAGATCTGATGCAACCATGATGGCGGTAGGGGATGGGCGGCGACGGACAAATCGAGCAGCACGATGGAGGAGACCGACTAGGAGACGGCACACGAAGAAAGAGATGGCGAGGCACGGGGCTGCTAGCAAACCAACGAGGTGGCAACTCGGCTCTCGGGCTGGGACGAGCGGCACGACACGTGGTTGGGGGCTTCATACGGCTGGCCAGGCAAGGGTCTCGGTGAGCGAGGGTGGGGGCTTGACGGAAGATGCAGCAGCGCGGGGAGGTTGGGGTCTTTGTTTGCCTGAAATCGAAAAAAGGGGGAAGGGGTATGCCCATGAACTGAGAGGGAGAGAAAAAGAATAAATAAGTAAATTATTAATAAAATAAAATAAAATAAAATATTTATTTTATTTTATTCTATTCGATTTTATTCTATGTTACTAAATCATTCTCTCCAACAACTTCCAATTCAAAAAGAATTTAATTAACCCCCTTAAAAATGAAATTAATTCCTGACATAAATTTACAACTTTAATTAATTAAATTTCAGCAGTTATACTTAAAAGTTCAAAATTTCAAAAACGCCATCAATTAAAGGAAATTACTGAGATTACATTACTAACAAAATTTAGGATGTTAAAATATACATATATGCTTTTGATTAAGATATCATGATTGAATTCTCCACCCCACAAATTATATTTTATATGTATAGCAGAGTGATGTATACATACGAAATGAGAGTGAAAAAGTAAAATACTGACGGGAGTTAACTTGGTAGTTTTACTGTCAGTGAAAGGCAAAAAGAAAAGGTAAATAACACTCATGAAAGTCAACAGACTTTTTATCCATATCATATGGTAGATGTGCTACCAATACCATTGCCTGCTGGTAAAATGTAAAATCATGATTCCATTTGCTTCTTCATTTGATATAACTATAAATAATTGCAATAAAATATTTATTATCTATTTTTAAGGATTAATCTTGAAATTAGATATTCGATTATTTATCTTTATATTATTAAAGATATGTATATATATATATATATATATATATATGTATCAATAGGGGAAAGAAAGTTTTAATTGTGCATGTGAATATATTTGCTTCCTTTTTGGTGTGAGGAGTTTCTCTTCATCAATTCCCATTTATACCAACAATCGCTTTTTGAGGGAACCAAATTTCAACTTATGTCCAAAGAGTGACGTTTAAATTAATAATTAATCCATCTAACATAATTAAGGAAATGGAGAATATTGTATTATTTTCAACCAAATAATAATAATTAGATTAAAAATATCATTTTAGGTCCATAATTTGAAATTTTTTCAATTTTAATCATTATACTTTCGAATGTCTAATTTTGGTCTATACACTTTTACTAAATCTTAAATTAGCATTAACACTATAAATTTTGAAAATATGTCCGTACGTTCATTAAATCTTAAATTTAGCATTTATACTATAAATTTTGAAAATATGTTCACACATTGTATTTTCTTGCATGAAAATTATCATTATCACTATTTAGCCTATTTCAATCAAAATTAATTGTAAGGAACTAAATTTAAAACTTATTAAATGTACCAAGACTAAATTAAATATTTAAAAATAAGACTAAAATTGAACAAACTCAAGAGTATAAGGAGTAAAATAGTATTTTAACCTAATAATTATAATAATAATAAAGATCAAATGAGAAAAGAAGAAAACAAGTTTAATTTTTTTTCTGTTCGATAAACTACTTTTTATATACATATATATATAATAGATATGAAATTATTCAAACCACAAGTCTATTAATAGTTTTAATAAGAATATATTTCTTTCTTCAAATATACAAATATAATGTTAACATGATCATCAAATCAGTTTTTTTTTTAAAAAAAAAAAAACATGTAAACTTTACATAATATAATTTTGATAGATTACTACACATATTCGGTACAAGAAAGTGAAGAGAGATGGAATATATAATTTGCAATCAGAGACATAAATTTTTGACCACTTATTTATAATGTAGTCGGCAAAAACCCAAAGAATTAAAGGGGAGTAAATATAAACATTATGGTACCAAAATTTGACATGGGCGTGACAAGACCTGAAAGGAAGAAAAAGGAAAAAGGGGAAGAAAACAGTTCATATATATATATATATATTATTGAACAATATTTAATTACAGTCTAAGTTCATACATCTTATTTTTCTACACTAAAAAATAATTTTTTTATTAGATACAATGAAGACTATTCAATAGATGGATGCAACTCGAGTGCATCCAAGTTTTTTCCTATATTACATGTGTGGAGAGTTGAGGATTAATTTAAGAGACCATTTTTTTCTCGGACATTCTGGATTTCCATGGAATGAGCATATGGATTACCATATTTGTTTTGTGATATTGTAAGATGTCCCGACATTTGAAGATTCCTGGACATCTTAGGATGCCCGGATGGAGGACATTTGGAGAGTTTTGGATCCCCTCCTGAAAGATGGATTTTCCAGATTCTCGAGTTGAGGCCATTTCCATTTTCCATTTTTGTCCTTCTTATATATATATATATATATCATTTATATTATATAATTAAAATAAATACAGTCAACCACCTATATCATATATTTTTAATTATATCGTAATTCTTATCATTTTTTAGCAATATACTTAAATTTAAATTTAAATGAATATTTATTTTATACAAAAATCTTAAATTGTGATATATTATGTTGTTGAGAAAAATAACATATAAAAATAATATAAATTATATTAATCTTAAAAGAAATTCAAATTAATAAAAACAAATATATTATATATGTTCACATTATATCTAATTAACTATAAACTAATAAATAGTCCTAAGGACATTCTTGAAACATTATATCCAGACATTCCCGAATGAAATAAATACAGTTACCAAAATATTTTCAGGTAACTATAAAAATATTTCTACAAAATAAATATGGTATTCTAAAAATGTCGAACATATATAATTCTTAATACCTATAATTTCGGACATCATCTAAGATTATGATTATCCACATTTTCGAAAAACAATCTGCCCTTAAGAATAATAGTCCAAAAAGCCACCCGTTAAATAATGGAGTTCCCTTTAATATAAAATAATAAATATAAAATTTGTAATAGAATCCAAGCCATTGTCAAATATATATATATATTATTCCCATGCATCACATTTTAATTAATTTATTATTAATTTTATTTTTCTCTTCGTCCCATCTAACGGGCCCTGAAAGCGCAATCCCTACCCCATCACCTTTTTTCTTGTTGCGGTGGTTGTGGATGCTTCCCTCTCTCTCTCCTTCTCTCAAAACTGAGAGAAATTCAACCACTATAATTATTATTTAAAGAAAAAAAAAAGTTCATTTACTTTTTTTTTTTTTTTTGACAACATATGTGATATGACAGCAACTTCAAAGTTGATAGTACAAACAATTTATGCTAGTTAAACTATTTTTGTGTCGATCGTTTACTATATCAATCCGTATTATTTGGATCTTTTTGGATGCATAATAAATTTACTAGTTGTGTTTATTAAATCAATCTTCAAACAAAATGTGATATACATTTCTATAGTTTAAAATTTGTCTTGTAGAAATATGAACGACTTTAGAAGTATCTTTTTATAATATAACTTTGAATATTTAGTTTTGTGATTAATAGATCTTGACTTGTTCGATATTTTTAAAATTCATAAACCTATCTAATACCATGTTGAAAAGCTAGGTTCATTTTTGTGTTTAATATATTTAAGAGTTTTTTAGGTCTCTCTTTTGGTAATTATATGCTTTTTAAAAGTTAGATCTATTTTCTCTTAATTTTTTTACCTGCACATTTCTTAAATAAAAGAGTTGAATTTTTAGTCAAATTCTAAAAACAAAAGCTACTTTATTAGTTTCTAAAATTTGATTTTTTTTTTTTTTTTTTTTGAAATAATGTTAAAAAGTGAAGTAAAAAGGGTATTTATAGGCTTAATTAATTTTTAAAAACTAAAAACAAAAAAGTCAGATGACTACGGGAGGAAATCTTAAAATTTTGAATAAAAAGAGAAAATTCAATCAAATCACTTTCGACCTTTTAAAATCTATAGATTAGTTAGATATAAAATTATATTGTTTTGAGATTTGATTAGATACTTTTAGAGTTTAGAAATTAAACTTATAATTTAATCTATCAACATAATTATTGTAAAAGAAAAAGTACGAGATAGAGGATTGAACCTTTGATCTTTAGGGAGGAAGACTATGCCAATTACTATTAAGGTAAAACTCACTTTAGAAAATTGTCAATATTCGAGACACTTACATATATATAAAAGAGTTCAATAGATTAAATGAAGACTAATTTAATTAATAGGACCTTGTTTGATAATCATTTAGATTCTGTTTGATAACAATTTAGGTTTTAGTTGTAGTTTTTAAAATTTATGTTGTTTTTCCTCAACTTTCTTATTATAATTCACTTGGACATGGTTTTGAAAACATTAGAAGAAGCTACGTTGCTAACAAAAACAAAGAAGTTTATAAGTAGAAATATTGTTTATAAACTTAAACTTAAAAAATGAAAAAGCAAAAATCAATGCTTCATTTGGTAATCATTTAGTTTTTAGTTTTTGTTTTTTAAAATTAAACCTATAAACATTACTTCCACCTCAAAATTTCTTTCAACATTACTTCCACTTCAAAATTTCTTTCTTAGTTATCTACTTTTTACCAATAATTTTAAAACTAAAAAAAGTAACTTTTAAAAAGTTGTTTTTGTTTTGAAATTTGGCTAAGAATTCAATCTAATACTTAATAAATATACAAATTATGGTAAGAAATGAAGAGGAAATAGACTTAATTTTCAAAAATAAAAAACAAAAAACGAAATGGTGACCAAACGGACCCAGATGATCATGAAACAAAACCTTGTTTTTTTCTTTTGATTCTTGGAAATCATGCTTGTGTTTCTCACATTTTCTTTCCAATAGTTTTCATATTTATAAAAAAGAACATTTAAATTGTTAGTCAAATTTAAAAAACAAAAGCATTTTTTTTTATGTATACAATAACTTCGGTTAGCTTCAAAAACATTTATTTCTTCTGTTTTGAAATTTGACTTAGATTTTAAATATTTATTTGAAAACTCATTATAAAAAATAAGAGTATACTTAAATATTATATCCTAAATCGTACTTATCTTTCTACCGCTCAATCCAACTTAAGAGCAAAAAATAGTTAAAAAAATATTTGAGTTCACATCACACAAATAATAATTCGACCTCTACATTAGACTATAAAAAAAAGACAAGAGTCTAAAATGTATATAAATATTTTGAACGAGTAATACGAAAAAAAAAACACAAACATAGATTTAAAAAAGAGAAATAGAATTAAAAAAAAAAAAAAGAAATGATTCGGAAAATTAGAAAAAGTAATATTGAATGAGGAGGAGAGTGAGAAAGAAAGAGAAAGGTGAGTGGTTGTTTGAGAGGTGGTTTTCGGGGGAGATATTAAGGTCGAGTGTCGTAGTTTTAGATGTGGGCATGCGCCCTTACTCCCACACTCTCTCTCTCTATGTGGGTCCCATTTCCTTTCTCTTTCTTTATAGGTAGCTCGCTCTTCTCCAAGCATAGTAAAACTAACCCACCCACACTTTTCCCTTTTTTTCTTCTCTTTCTTTAAATTTTTAATTTTTTTTTTTTAAAAAAAAAAACTTTTGTTTTCTCTCTCTCAAATCCCCAACTATATATTCCACGTCCTTCCCCTCTCTATGTTCCTAAATTTAAAAAAAAAAAAAAAAATACAGCAAAACATTGTGTAATGCAAAAAATGAGCATCTCTGTCAATGGCCAATCCCAAGTCCCTCCTGGCTTCCGCTTCCACCCTACTGAAGAAGAACTCCTCCAATATTACCTCCGCAAGAAGGTTTCTTTCGACAAGATCGACTTAGACGTCATCCGCGACGTTGATCTCAACAAGCTCGAGCCTTGGGACATCCAAGGTACTACTACTCCAATCATATTCTCATTTCCATTTCATTTAAATCTCTCTAACTCTTCTCATCATTTTCACTAGAGAAATGCAAGATCGGAACCACCCCACAGAATGATTGGTACTTTTTTAGTCATAAAGATAAAAAGTACCCAACGGGGACTCGGACCAACCGAGCCACTGCGGCTGGGTTCTGGAAGGCTACTGGTCGTGATAAAGTCATTTATAGCAATTGTCGTAGAATTGGAATGAGAAAGACGCTTGTGTTTTACAAAGGTCGAGCCCCTCATGGTCAAAAGTCTGATTGGATTATGCATGAATATCGGCTTGATGAAAATTCCACATCGGAATCCAATAATGTATGTCTAATTTCATATCATATATATTTAATATATTAATATATAAATTTGGTAACTGAATTTTTTTGATTGATTTTTGATTTAGATGATGAAGGCAACGAGCGTTGTGATTGGAGATGGGGGACAAGAAGAAGGGTGGGTGGTGTGTAGGATTTTTAAGAAGAAAAACCACCATAAAACCCTAGATAGTCCAATGAGTTCTACAACTGCTGAAACGACGTCGTCTTTATTGCTTGATTCTTGCAATGACGGTGCATTAGAGCAAATCATTCACTACATGGGAAGAACCTGCAAAGAAATCATTGAAGAAGATCAAGAAGAAGAAGACAGCATCGGCGTCGGCGTCGGCGGTGGGAGGTTACTCCGTCCAATCGACACTTCCTCCGCCGTTATTAATGGCGGAGGTAGTTACCTGGACAGTAGATTCTCCAAACTTCCAAACCTGGAAAGCCCAAATTCTACCAGCACTCATAGCTGTTACCAACCCATTAACAACCATATGGGCCCCACCGATCCAATGATAATTTCCGGCTCTGGCTACCAATTGGAGCCCTCTTCCTTCTCCGCCGCCCCTCACAATTGGGCGGCATTCGACCGGCTAGTGGCGTCGCAGCTCAATGGCCAAATCGAAGTCTCCAACATGATTTATTACAGTGATCAATTGCCAACCCCAACTCTACGTGGAACGGCATCGTTTTCATCCAAATCTTCATCTTCTTCTTACAACGCCGCCAACGCCGCAGCCGCCGTCGCTCAAGATTACAACAACGTCGATACGGAGCTGTGGAGCTTTGCCAGGTTGTCGTCTTCTGACCCGTTATGCCACGTGTCGAACACTCCAATATAATCATACATGGAAATGAGGAAGACGGAATAATTTTACAGAAGAGAGAGGAATTTAAAAAGGTTTTTAATTAATTAATTAAATATTTACAAATATGATCAATGATAATATATAGATCAAACCTATCATAATTCATGTCTTGCATCATATTAGGAAGGAAGAAAGAAGAAGAAATGATCATATGTAACATAAATAAACACAAAATTCAAAAAGTAAAAGGTTAATCAAATTCAAGAGGGTTTTAGATGGGGTCACATTGTCAAACTCCAAATTATTTTTTCTTTTTTTATAATTCATTTTATAGAGTTTAATCATTATTTTCTTTTTCCTTTCTTTTTTTTTTCCCATAACCTGTAACCTCTTTCTTCTAGAATCTCTTTGGGATTTAACTTTTCAAACAGTAAAAGTCAAAACTTACTATAAAATTGTGACTACTTCATAATTGAATGAATTTGTATATCTCTCAATAACACTAGATATAAACTCAAGAAACTTTTATGGCTTTAATGGTTCAAAACTACTAGTTATGCTATAGTGATTGTTACAGTGTTGATATACTTATAATTTATCATAACCCATCAACTTAAATTTTTGTGCAATCAGTAATTTAACATAGTATCAGAGTAGAAGATTGTATAGTCAAATCCCTATAATATCAATTCTTGTCTAATGATTTTGATTTTCACATAAATGAAAGGGAGTATTAAAGTGTTGATACAATTAAAATATTTTATCATAACCCATCAACTAAAATTTTAAATCAATTGATGATTTAACGACGATCTCAAATGACTATTGACTATTTGATATAGTGTATTTTTATTTTTCTTTTATCAAAAAGGGTCTAAATTAGGTGTATTTTTGGTATATGTGTTGTATGTTGAAATGATTAAGATGAAGAAGGATAAGGGGTGAAATGTGGAGTAATGAATTTTGAAAATAGATATTAAGTATCTAGTGCACACGTGGTGTATCTCTCTATTTTTTGTCTGTTAAAATATCATTTTAGTCTCTAAATTTTGAAATTTATTAAACTTTATTCTTTATATTTTCAAATATGTAATTTCAGTAAATCTTAAATTTAGTCTTCTGAAGTAGATTTTGATCGAAATTGATTAAATAGTCATAACGATTTTCATGCATAGAAACACTATATGTGAATATATTTTCAAAATTTAATAGTAAGAATGTTAATAAAAAAAATCAAAATAAAATAGCAATTGGGATTAAATTTAAGATTTATTAAAAATACATAAATTAAAATTGGACATTTGAAAGTATAGGGACCAAAACTATTAAACAACTTTAAAGTATTTGGACGAAAATGATAGTTTAACTATTTTTTCTCTCTAATTAGTGATATAAAATAATAGATATCCAACCATCTTTGTAGCGTCTATTTAGTTATCCAATTGATTTATCATGCGAATTTGTTTTTAATTTTTTATTAAAAAATTGATTTTAAGTGTTTTTTTTTTTTTTTTTTTACTAAGTATACTTTATATTGCTCAATGATATGATCTGAGGTGCAAAAAGTATGGGCTCCACTCCCTCAACATGAATGACTGCCGATGAAAAGGCCATTGGGACGTACATCAAAAGAAAAAGTTGTTTTTTGATATCAATCCTCTCTCTGTCTCGACATCTATATTTCTTTAATTTTCTTTATTTATACATGCAAAGAAAAACACTTTAAAAATTATTTTAATCTTTGGTTGGCTAAAACATTTTAATAAGTTTGGAAATTTATGATTTGTGTTTGGATTGTATTAAAAAGTGTCTATGAAAACTTAGGTTTTAAAAATTTGTATGCAATCTAAAATAAGTTTAGTTTTAAATTTTATCCCTCATGTATTAAATTCATTTCTATTATATTCTTTTTCATCCATCATTCAAAATTACTAGATAATGATGTGAGATGTGATGAACTACTTTAATAAATAGAATTGATAATAATTCGTATGTGTTTGAAAGTGATTCTAAAACAGTTAAAATCATTTTTATCATTTTTAAAATTATTATGAAATATACATGCTTTTAATGATGCAAAATTATTTGGGATAAAATTAAATGTTAAAGTATTTTTAAGTGATTAATTTTTTTTTCAAAGATTCAAAATCACCCACACACAGACGCACTCAATGTGTGCATTCAATGTGTTTGCCCAATATCATCAGAATTAAACTTATTGGATATGGCATTGCTCAATGTTACAACTTGTAGAACATCAACCGATCAATTAAATATTTAGTCTGTCTTATTTTTTTTTTTTATTATTTTTTTAAAATCTTAAAGGTCTAAGATAAAAACCGAATACCTTCTAAGACTTTTATTTAAGAATCAATGGACTCCAATGACAATCGTCGACGACCTCGGGCAGTACTCTGGTTACCAACCTCCAATAACCACCCGCAGCAATCATCTCTGGCCAAAGTTCTAACACCCCACCTACGGCAACCACTACAGATGTCTCTGACGACTAAGTCCAACAATGAACTCCAAGGACACCCCCAGCCACCTTTAACGACTAACTCCGACAACACATTTGACGTGTTAAGGACAATGATCCTTTAACTATCTCCACAATGGTATGATATTGTCCACTTTGGATATAAACCCTCGTAACGATTAACTCCGACAACACATCTGACGTGTTAGGGATAGTGATCCTTTGGTATGATATTGTCCGGATATCCGACATCCCCATGCATTTCTAGTTCATCTTGAATCACTTGCTTTTCAACTTGAGACACGACACTTAATCCCGCGTCAACTTGGAGATCAAGGCTTTGATACCACTTGTTAGGGACAACGACCCTCTAACTATTTTCACAATGGTAGGATATTGTCCACTTTGGGTATAAATTCTCATGGCTTTTCTTTTGGAACACTACAAGAATTTTAGGCTTTAGTGTCGGTTGGAAAAAGTGAAATCGGATGTATAATGTCGGTTTTGTTTTTTTTAAAAAAGTGGATCTTTAATGTCGGTTTTAAACCGACATTGTAGGTGTACCTTTAATGTCAGTTTAAAACTGACATTAAAGATTCGCTTTTTAAAAAAAACACAAAACCAATTTTCTTCTCCCCCTGATTTTTTTCATTTCCCGCTTCATTCCCCCTCCTCCCAACCCTCCGTTCGAATGCACCGCGCCATTTCTCCCTAAACCCTCATCCAAGCTCGTGAAAAACCCTCCATCCGAAAGGCTCTCTCTTACCGTCGTCCAAGCTTGGCCATGCAAATTAGATGGTTGTCGTCCATCTATGATCGCCCATCGTCCGTCCTTGGTGACTCAGATTTTGGTGAGCTTTCGATATTTTAGATTTGGACAGATCTAGTTTTATTATTGAAAACTCTATGGTGGCATGTCCTTCATTGAATGAAATATTGTCTTCTCGCGGTCTTTTTGTTTCCTTCTGAGGATTTGATTGAATTCTGGCATTTGGGTTTCAGTTTTCTTTGTTTCTCGATTGCACCTGATTCAGATTATAACGTCGATTATGTATGAGTTTGAGTATCCTCATTTTGTGATTGTGATTAACCGTGTCTATATCGATTTCTCAAGTGCAATTCTCCCAATTATAATGCGAGAGTTGTAGTTACAGACAAGAACCATTTTTTTAAAAAATTGGCATCTCATTTCTTTTCTACTAGGGGCCTGGATAGGAGGAAGGAATTGAACTCGTTATTTTAAATATATTTGAGAAATGACAAAAATCTTTTAATTAAAGTAGTGTTCTTAGAATGAAGTGTCCGCTCGAGTAATTTGGATTTTACAGAATCCCAGTTGCTTGGTCTCACATATTTTTCAAACTTCATTCACAACCATTTTCTTAAAACTTACTCCAAGTCTAATTGTATCATAGGTTGCTTCATAACCATGGAACAAAATATGGAAAGTTTTAATGTCATTAGTTGTTTGTCCTCCCATATAATTTTCATGACAATGCGTCTGAAGAAAGAATTTTCTTTTGAAACCTATATAAACTCTATGGTGGCGTATCCTTCATTGAATGACAAATATTCCATAGCACGAAGCTTAGCTGGTTATATTATCTCATTTCTTGAGATCTTTCTCCTTTTCAAAGATAATATTCCATTGGCTTGGAAATGGGCAAGAATTGTTCGGAGTTTTCTCTATTAATATACTAGCTCTAGTTCTTCTAGCTCTATTGACCGTTATTCTTTTTTGTGGTGTTGGAGAGTCTTCTACTGTAAACTCCATCACGACGTCATTAAAGGTATTCTTCTACTTAACCTATTAATTTATTGGAATATGATAGTACGAATTCTCTTTGTTTCTCAATGTATACAATACTTGTTGTAAGAGAAAAGAGAAGGAAAGTTTTAAGGAATAGAGAAATTAACTTAATTACAACTTGGTAATATTTTGGTCTTTGCGGATCTTGTTGGTACTTAGCAAGGGACTCTAGTGTGGTTAGTTTTTTGAAAGATTCCATAGTTAGATAGATTTGTGAAAGCTTTTTATAGTTTTATGTTCTGTCGTCATCTCAACATTTTAGATCTCACTCTAGACAAGGGTAGATTTACTCGGTCGAATATGTGGATTTGTGTTGCTTCTTGTAGGTTAAACAGGTTTTTCCAATCCCACAAAAGGTCCCTCATAAGTTTTTACAGTCTTTTACAAACCGAACACAGCGATCTATAATATTGAAGTCGACAACACGATTGGATATACTTGTTCGATGAAGATGGTAGAAGTACAAGGTTGGAAGAAACTTATGGTTCTTTCTTTCACAATTTATATTCAATACTTCTTATAAGAGAAAATACAAGCAAGCATTTCGGAAGAAAAGAAAGAAAACTAATTATATTTGGACAGCTCCCCCTTTTTTTTATTTTACATTCTTGATCGTCATCTAATGGAATTTAATATTTATGGAAAAACATTTCATGTCCAATGCTGCTTTTAATTTTTGTTTTCTCTCTGTTCTTACAACTGCAGTTATGCATCACAGTGTTTGAAAATTGCACCTCAATTTTCACTTCTTAGTTTCAACCACCTTTCGCTGATTCCTATAAAGAGAAATGGTGGATTTGAGAGGCTGAGGATTTGGTATGCATTTAATAATGTTTTCAATCCGTCCACCTCCAGCACTGCTAACATCATAAGGTAGGTTTTTTTTTATTGTCTTTCTTGTTGAGGCGATGTATTCATTTCAATCGTGCAGATCATGAGATTTTTCGTAAAACTATAGAAGAATGAGTAAGCTAGAAGAGAAGGCTGCTGAATTGATTGGAGCTTGGAAAGTAAAAAATTTCAATCAATTTCATAAGTCAGCTCAAAATCCTATAAAAACAGAGGATCTTGAGTTGTTGAAGTTGATTTGGAGCTCTGGAGTGGTTTTTTAAAGCACCAAAACTTGAGGTTAGTTAGTTTAGAGGTTAATTTGAAGTAATATATGTGAAAACCAAAAACTGAAATGAAATTGCTAAAATTTGAAGAAACTAAAGCTAGTATTATTATTGGATAACAATCGGAAATTGAGGGAAAAATGGGGACTGTAGTCGACTGGAGGTTAAAGAAGACCTCGCACTAGTGGCCTGCTCATGTGCCCACCATACAAATAACTAGATTACCAGAGACAAAGATAAGTTTAGGTTTCCTGAAGGTGGTACACAGGTTTCTTTAAATTCATGTTTTTTATGTGCCAGACTTTATTTAGTTAAAGTATTTGTCTGGTGAAGCTTTGTTTTTAAGCATATTTACTTTAGATGGTATTTTTAATCTTCAACTTCGTATGGCTGATGGATACTTTGCATAGGCAGCACAACCAGATTATAAGCATATGAAGTAGTTCTAGAGGAACAATGGGAAGGTAACTATTAATTTTCCTAAGATCACATGCTGATGATGTGTTTTAGCCTGTGAAGTTTGGTCTGAATTAGCAATTCTTAGTTAGCGGTGTTAAATTTTGCACTCTACACTCATTTCTATTTGTGCTCTTAGTAATACAAAACCATTCTCTTGCAAGCTCTTTTTGTCCTCTTCAAGCTTAGTTATTTATGACTTCCATTGAGTGGTTTATGGTAGTGGAACTTCTTGGGCATCCTTTGTTGCTTCAATTTTTTTAAAATATAAGAGTTATAAAGTTAGTTGTAGGTTAAAATATGGTAATGTTCCTTAGTTTAGCATTGAAATTTGGGATCATTAGAATGATGATTGTCCAACTACGGTAGTTATTTATGGGTTGAATTCATTTCTTTCATTATTTATAAATCGCTTATATTAACGCAACTTATATTTGTTGTTCATACACTCTCATATGATATCGTTTGCACGAGTACAAGGAGGTTCTGGATAGAGGGCATAACAAATTCATCCATAGAATATGATTCACAATCACAACCCCTACGCCATTAAATCAATTCGAAGGTGCTGAGATTGGGGTGTTAAAATATTTAGGGCACACATCACTTGTTTCTGATGCTATCAATGCTAGTTTTTGGCTTTGATAGTTGTTTATTTATTATTATTTGTGTTGTGTAATATTGATAAGCTACTTGGTATTTTTCAGTCTTCATGTTTTTTAGCTTGTTTGGCTATTGAGAGAATGGAAAGTAAAATTTTAACTTTGTGTAACACTTTCATGATATCTTATTTTATTATAGAGTAGATGATATTTGGTTAAAATGACTTCAAAGATTCTGCTACGTCATTGAGGGTGAAAAAGATTACTTTTTGGTTTTTCTTTATGGCTTTTCTTCACGTCCTTGCAGACTTTGTTGTTTACTCTATTGGGTTACAACTCTTGTCATAAAAAATATTTGAACTTGATTCATTATTACTTTTATATACTTAGTTGAAACAAAATGATATGCTTACAGGATCAAACACTACAAGAATTTCGGACTTTACATCTTTGTTTTTCAACTGTCACTTAGTTTGTATCTTATGTTATTTCTTCTGTTGTTTACTAAATTTCTCTGCTATTTTTTCAATTAAAACTTGCTCTTATCTAACTCTCATTTTGCTGGCTTATATGTTTTTATATTAGAACCATTTTTAGTTAGCTCTTTGGATATATGTAAACACAGAAGGGGAAATAGGTGTTTATGCAAATGTCTTGTTGTGTAGACTCTGATCTTATGTCTTTTCCTGTCCATTTGCTTGTTCTATTTACTGTTTTAACCTTTTTTGGTGGCATTTGAAGAAGCAATATCATTTTCTTCATTGGTGGTGTAGTTTTTTTTCTCATGGTTACATTTCAGTTTATGGAAGGGGGTCAACTTTAATAAAAGATTCTAATGGATAACATGCAATAACAATTCAAGCCTTCATGCTGATTGAAGTTGCCTCACATTTGTATTCTCTCAATCTCTTCCTCTACCATATACTTTTAATGGTGTTGTTTGTGTGTTTTTTAGGTGTTTGGAAGGGGTGGGGAGGAGATGGATTTCTTGCAACAGCAAGGAATTCACGTTAAAATTGTTCCTGGTAAGTGCATTTTTGAATGCTTGTGGATTATTGTACAGAATTTGTGGATTAAATATAATAGATTTACAATCCATACATGAATAATATGTCATAGCCACAGCGTTTGATGATGATGTGTCACGTTATACTTTTAGACTAAAAAAATGGATTCGACAACGAAGTTTAAAAAAAAAACGGACAGATTCGGGCTTCAATGTCGGTTAAGGAAAAAAAAACATAGGCAAACCGACATTAATGTCGGTTGTCAACTGACATTAGCCCGAATTTCTTCTAGTGGAACCATCCAAAAATACCTCATACCAATGGAGATAGTTGTCCTCACTTATATACCCATGATCACTTCTTTCACTAACCAATGTGGGATTTTGTTCATACTTCTAACATGACAACCACCACCGGTGAAAAACTTTGAAAACCACTTCGAAGGACCTACTCTGCTCCTTAACCCTAGTAACAATCACTTTTGACGACCAACACTAGTGATAATTATTAAAGTGGAAGCATAATCTTGAGTTTACGAAGACTTTTCAGTGGATTGAACTGAACATAAGTACAACAGATCTTCTTAAAAAATTAGTGCAACAGATCTAAGATTAAGTATTATTTTTAATACTCGAGAGAAGTAAATATAATCTGCACATCTCATTAAATAAGAGATCACTCTTTAAATAGCTAGAAAAAGTACAAGTGTTCATCCATTGGTGTTGGAGTAGCTACCTCCGGTTGGTAGAAAACGGTTGCAAATGAACGACGTCTAACGTTAAAAAAAGACCTGCAAAATAGAAAACCGGTTATAGGTTGAGTTGCGGAGCTCGCTCTCTTTAAGATGTATCATGGCTCTACCCCTTGTGCAAGCATTTCAAAAAATTGTCATGCTATCTCCAAGATAAAACAATCCAAAAAAATGAAATCTATCTTGATTGAAGCTGCAGTGAAACCGATTGAAATACTCACACCCTTCAGTATATAAATGACTCGAAAACATAAAAGTAGAGGAAAGAATAGATAGAAGTAAACAGAGAAGAGAGGAGAAATGGACGTGTGAAGGACGCTTGGAACGTGCACGAAGGGTTGAAAGACCCTTTCTTTTATATAATTATTATTTCTAATAATAAGAATAATCACACACAAGCACGCCATTAAATTAATATGGTAAGAAATACTTTAATAATCCCCTCAAGATGAACTTAGAATATTAATAACTCCCTTCTTGGATAAAAACTCAGAATGTGTTAGAAGATGGCAAAACCTTCGTAAAAATGTCAACCAATTGGCATTGAAACCAAACATGCAAGCTTCACAACACCTCTGAGGATTTGATCTCCTACGAAATGACCGTGTAACTCTATATGTTTAGTCTAGAGATGGGATTAATAGCAACATATATTGCAGTATTGTTGTCACAAAAAAAATGAGCCAAGGAGATGAAGTAATTTGCAAATCGCCAAGCAACGAGCCATACAAGTTCATTGTATAGCATAATTTTGACAACCAAAAATAAAAAAAAAAATCAAATAATTATCCAACGAGTTTTAATGAATTGATTATTTTCTTTTAACCTTGTCCGCAAGTTATACAACTCAATCGACATAAAATTTATACCATTAATTTTGAAACCAGAGCTACAATTTCTCATTGTAATTATTTAGTAGACAAGTTTTTTATTACTTTTGAAACAACACAGAGATTTGACTATTGATAAATATATTTTTAAACCACTGTTGAATTGTTGGGTGCAATTTTAAGAAAATTATGTTTTAAAACTATTTTCTATTATTTTTCCAAACTGTTTGAAAAGAAATCTTTTGTTTTGTATTTTTATTCATCCCACATCCACTTTAAATTATAAAATTGCTTTAAACATGTATCACATCTAAAATATAATTTTACATTATGTACATTCTAAAATCTGACAAGAAGTTAAGAAAATTTCTATTAAAAAAGTAGATCATATAATACAAAATTTGTGAATAACCAAATTCATTGTTTTTTTTTAATCCATAAACAAACTCATTATTTAGAAGAAAAATTAAAGAAAAAACACATAAAATTGGGACTGAAATATGCTATTTCTAAATGAGGATGCAAATTTATGACAGAATCTGAACTGGATTTTAGTTCGAAAGAGAAAGAGAGATAATTTTGTGAAAACGAAGTGAAATTGTTTAGTACCTAATTTAAACTAGAAGATAATCCATTTTTATTAATTTAGGTAGGATGTATACTATTAATTCCATTCTAGACCTGATTCGTGCTGGTTGTGAAAATGAATAAAAATGGTGGTGAATTTTTAAAGAAGTTTAGATTTCTTAGATCTATTTTTTTATGTCTAAAACAAATCTATTTTTTAAAATAAATATAGAACGGTTGAGTAGAATTTTGAACGTTTAATCTAATAACTTAAATGGTTAAATTAAATTTAATTTGATAGACTATGAGTGTGTTTGACTTTTCAAATGTTTAATTTTGAGGAAAAAATCGTTTTAACAAAATTTTTAATCTTTGTCAATTAGTTAAAATGATTCTTTAAAAAATCATTTTGAGAGAAGTAATTTTAAGTGAAAAACTTTGAGATGAAATAAGAAAAGGAGTTTTTGAGTGTTTAATTGTGAATCCTTCTTAATTTTTTCATAATATATGAGAATGATCAAAATATCTCCAATCCATTTTTACTATAGTTGTCGCGACGATCCAACCTATAGTCGGTCACCATCTATCGTTGATAACCACTATCACCGATCGTCAAAAATCACTGTTGTAAGCCTTCAACGACCATCACCAACCAATCACCGCCCCCAACAACTACTGTCAGTCAATGACAAAATTGAATTTATAGCGGTCAATCATAGTATTTTAAAGACAAAATTGAATTTATTAGTTCATATTTTTTGTTTTTGGAAACAAACCAAATAAAATGGTGTACAAAATTACTTTTGAGAAAAATATGACCAATCATAGGAATAGTTGCAATTCTAGTTATCTTCATAAAATATTGCAAAAAACTCACCTAAAAGTCATAATTGAAAATATTGAAAAATAAAATTACACTTGAATCACCGCTTGCTGTGAATCCATATAAAGGTTGAACAATTATGTTTGAAGATAATAGTTAAATAAATATATAACAAAATCTTCCTATAACAGATTAACGGTTGATAGTATATTGGTTAATCAATCACATACTAATATTTCAATGCATCAACATTTTAGGTTAATAATTGATTACAATTATTTAAGTAACCTCCATATGTTGGTTAGCTTAGTGGTTATTGGGACCAATAAAAAAAGTAAAGAGTAAAAAAAAAAAAAAAATCAAACCATGGTAGACACTTATAAATCCAACGTAAAACAAAATTTTTCTAAATCTTAAACCAACTGGTTCCTAATAAAGGAAATCAACCCAATCTAAACTAAGAGTTAATCCAACCCGATCTTTTGATTAGGAGAGTTGTGTTAGTCAGGTTTTGTAGGTTGATAGGGGTTTTTTTTTCCCTTTTTAAAAGAAGAATAGGGGTAGAAGAACTCGAACCACAAACCTCTTGATCATTAATATATCTATATGTAAATTAAGTTACGCTTACTTTGGCAGTCGATGAGTTTTATGTGAACACCCCATTACCAACCACCTTTACATGGACACCTCTCTCTTCTTCCTAACTTTTTTCTTCTTCTTGTCTTCACTCTCTCATTAATGCTTTTAATGCTATCTTTACATACTTGTACTGGAAAATGAGACATTTTTTTAATAGAGTACTAAAGGTCAAGGGATCAGAAGGTACATTTAGAGATTTCAATTAAGTTGACCTATTTTTAACGCCCTCATCATGCTCCGATTCTAAAAGTGATGAATTAGAAATAAAAGCATATGCACAAGGAAAAGAGTTCCAAAGATTACAAGAGGAGAGGGTCAGAGGAAAGCCTTCTAATTTAACTATATACAAACAACATCATTGTTTCTAAAGAGATTTGATTTACTACTCCATTATGCAGCAAAGTAAATCATATCTTCCCAAAGTTGACTGGTAGGTTTCTCTTTATCATGGAAGGTTCTATTGTTCCTTTCCAGTCAAAGGTACCAAAGGTAGGCACCAATCAAATTATACCACAATATATTCTTCTTAGAGATCAGACGGATGTGTGTAAGAATATAGAGCATGTCAGTTAGAGTATTAGAAAGGTGATGTGAGCAACATCGTTTAGCCTTGTCTAGCATAGGGACAATTGATGAAGGTGTGGTAAGACATTTCTTCATGTATTTCACACGTAATGCATCAATTTGGATTAAGGGCCATCTTTGGTTACGCGTTTAACACTTATCTATAGTATTAAGGCCCTTATGGAGATTTGTCCATATGAAGAACTTGCATTTTTTGGGAAGATAGGATTTGATAGTGAAGGATCCATTTCAATTAAGTGCCCATTTATAAATGTCTTCGCCAAAATTTGTGGGGGAGGGGGGGTCCAATTCAAAGTAATAAGGTTCCACATATCAATTTCATGATCTAATACTTGCCTGTGAAAAGTTGGATCCACTGGTTAAGTTGTTCGTTCCAAGCAGCTCGAATGGCGATCAAAATGTTTTTTGTCAAAGCATAAAATCTAGGGTAAAGCTCACTAAGCAAACCATCTGAGTGCCAAATGTGGTGCCAATTATCACACCCCGCAATAGACCACCCTCTTAGCTTAGGAAAGGGCGTGACTGATAGCAGTTATCAACCCTTTTGTTGACACTTACTACCTACTAACTGTTGCAGAATAACTCTGATACCAATATATAACTCATACACAGCGGAATGTCTTTAGGCCAAAAATTATTAATTCAGAAACATAACATTACAACATTAGATTAATAAGTCCCAAACCCAAAAACTCTAGTTCTTATATGAACAACAGTAATATGTGTACAATATTTACAATAACCACCTAAAACCGACGGGTTACAATATCTTTATCCTTTAGTGGCAAAGCAGATGCAGAGCTATCTTCTGAGGATTTGATCGCTACCTGGGGGAAAGGAAAACATTTGAAAATGGGGTGAATTTGCTAGCCCAGTGAGTGACTTAAGAAAAATAATTGATTCTCATGCAAAAATCTCAATAAAGAGTTCAAACTAAAATATAAGCTTCTACAATACTTGTACTGCAGTATAAACATTTTCCAAGCATAAAACATATAAAGCTTTTTTAATCATAAAACAGTAAAACTCTTCTCAGTTGAGAATAACCCCACTGTGGGTAAAAACAATCCCAACACCAACTGCTAGTCAAGAGAGAACCCTTTTACTCAATCTCTAACTCTATCTACCTACGTGCATGTGGCCATACTAAGTATCGTTTTTCCAAGCATAAAGCATATAAAGCTTTTTTAATCATAAAACAGTAAAACTTTTCTCAGTTGAGAATAACCCCACTGTGGGTAAAAACAATCCTAACACCAACTGCTAGTCAAGAGAGAATCCTTTTACTCAATCTCTGACTCTATCTACCTACGTGCATGTGGCCATACTAAGTATCGTCATACCTTAGGTACTTCTGCTAAGATACCTTCTCAAATGTCCTTCAGTATCGAGCTATTAGGATACCTTCTCAAATGTCCTTCAGTATCCGGTTGGTTTGGTACCTTCTCAAATGTCCTTCAGTACCAATAGATACCTTCTCAAATGTTCTTCAGTATCTAGTTGGGCAGATGCCTTCTCAAACGTCCTTTGGTATCGCGTTTTAAGTAAAACTAGTCATAAATGACTTTCTCTTTAAAGCATATAAAGTATAACACATATAAAAACATGGCTTTAAAGATACTATCACATGCTGGGTATATTTAACACATATAAATAGCTTTTCAACAAACTTCCCACACATGCATGCGTTTAAAACATAACTCATGGTTTGCTTGGAAATCACTTTGTAAAACTAGCTGGCATGAGAATAATCTTCTTTAAAACATGCTTTCTGTAAAACATTGTAAATCAAACATTTTAGTCAAAATGTTTTAGTCACTCATCTCGATCGCTTAGGAACTTTTCACTCTAGTAGTTCCTTTTCTACCTCGGGCTCCATTTTTCACCCCTAGAATTCAGATTCAATTTACAACTCAAATTACTCATAGTTCTAAATCTTATTTTGAGATACTTCCTTCTATAAATATATTCTAAAATTCCTCAGGAAGCTTACCCTAAAATTTGAGCTTAGAAATTCTCGTCGTTTGGCCGGAATCGAAAAATCTCCAAGACTGGTCCAAGCTTATCTAATAGCCTGACCCTTCTGTCTTCTTTCCAGTTTCCAGCCCGATCCGTTCAAGCTTTTTCTCCATCAGACCTACCCCGAAAACTAGACTTTTAGAGCTTTCAGGTGGTTTTAGAATCACTCCAAACTCACGAGTAAATTGGGAGAACTCCTCGTCCCAAATTGATGCTGTTTTCCAGACTTCACTATCCAATGCGTCCTCTTTGAAACTCTATGATCAACGCATGGATTTTGCTCTCAACACAAGGTTTACTCAACTTTCCCACTCTTTTTAAACGTATTTTGAGTTGTGATCTGAAAAATGAAATCTTTGGTCCTATTTATAGGCATCCAAACCTTCTCCAAATTCGACATTTCCTACTTGGTTGCATGTCCAAGTGTTTCTGCCTCACACTAACAACACAACTCTTTGATCAACGCAATCTAAGTGTCTTTCTCCTATGTAGCTAACGCATGAGCTTTGAATTGCATGATCTCTGATGCAACCACCTCAAATGCTTAAGGCCTAAGGTTTCCTCTCAAGAAGACACATGTTTGATGACGTTTTCTATGTGATCTCATCTTTTATATGCGTCCAACTCTTGGATGTTCAACGCATAGTCCATAATCAACGCATAACCTATAACCAACGCATAGCAAGCCAACTCACTACCATCGCAATCCAACTTAACCATCACAAGAGCCAGCCATCACAACGCATAGGATGGCCACTCATCCTCGACGTATGTCTCACTAGGTATCATCGCACGACTTGCTTGGCATGGGCGCATGGTGCTTGGCATAGGCGCTGGCCACTGACGCATGGGCGTGCTGCATAGCCGTTGGTCGCTCGACGCATGGGCGTGCTGTATAGGTGCTAGCCATCGCTCGCTTGCTCGACCGCATGGGCATGCTCGGCCGCATGGCAAGGGCGCTTAGTTGGCCGCTCGACGCTTTGGGCAAGGGCGCTTGGCTGGCTGCTCGACGTATTGGGCAAGGGCGCTTGGCTTCGACCGCTTTACGCATGGGGTGCCTTCCAAAGCATGCCTTGCCTACCCTTGTGCCTTCCAACACGTCACCTCCATATTTCTTCCTTCAGCCGCATGCCATCACCAACAACCCTTCCAACACATCAACACAACCCTTCCAATGCTTTGGTCCCTTCCAACGCATCCCACATAAAATTCTATACTTAGCCAAATTTTCAAATTTTTTCCTAAAAGTCAAACTTCCAAATTTCCTCTTTTCTTCTAATTTTTTACCCTTTTCTCTACCATTCCACACTAGTGTCCACATTAACCTACTCACCTCACTGGTCTCAGTAGGGAACATACTCAAGTAGAGAAATTAGAATTCGGGGTTCACACCAATTTACTAGTGTTTCCATTCCGAACAACTCCATGCATATTGACTGTCATAATAGCACCCAATTTGGAGTTTTGGAACCATGAAGCTTTTGCACTTTATTGCCTGCACAAGTTAGGAATGAAGTTAGGCGGGGAGGGGCTATATTTACCATCAATTAACAACTTCTATAAACTGTGGGGTTCATTATGATAGCACCAAATCCACTTGCATAAAAGAGCCTTTTAGTGTATTTTAGTTTATCAATGCCAAGTCCTTCTTTTTCTTCTGGCATTGTGACATAATCCCACCTAATAAGACGAGAGCTTCCATTTTTCTCCAGACGTTCCCATGTGAAGTTTCACATGAGCTTTTCTAATGATTTATAAATAGTGCTAGGAGCTTTAAAAACCGAAAGGTAGTATGTAGGAAGATTGGTTAAGACTGTTTGTAGTAATATCAATCTACCACATTTAGATATATAAGATGAAGGAAATCAGACATGAGGATTTCCATGAGTAACAGAATGATTGTTCTAAATTTCATTCGAAATTGAACTCTAACAATTACAGTCAAGAAACGGAAACTAACAGGTCATACACAATATGAAATTACAGCATGTTTTAATATAATCAAGGGCTAAAGTATTATACCTTTGAAGACTCATTCTTCAAACTCCCTTGATCATAAATGCTCGTTCAGTCTCCAAGATAGCAATACACAAATGCTCGAACACAACGACCGCAACATGGCACGATCAATAGCAACCACCACACGAACAATGCGAACACACAACGAACAACCTTCAAAACCTCAAACTCAATAGAGTTGAGTGAGAACACCACCACAATGGTTACCTTGGTATTCTCGGTGTGAGAATCCAGAAGTGTGGGCTCTGTATGATCTTGATTTGAGGAAGAGACTGGAGGAACAACAATCGTGTAGACGATTGAGCAAGTGGGAGATGAGAAGTGTCTATCATATAGAAGAATGCTCAATTGTGTAGAAGAAGGTAACCTATCGTATAGACAATGCCTTGCGATCGTTTAACTACGACTAGCTGAGTGAACTATCGTATAGTGACATTCCATGATCGTTTAGTCTCTCTATGAGCTATCATTTAGTGAAACAATTTCACTTGATAACATTCTGTGAGTTTTTTTTCCCTAATCAAGTAACTCTTCTAAATTTAGGAAAATATTTTTCCTTTTATCTCACGGTTACCATAAAACCACCAATAACCTCTCACTCAATTGGTTAATAGAGAAAAAAGAGATAATTATTATAAATATATATGATAACCAACTTACCATATTATATTTATAACCTATAGTTTTAATATTTCATCGTATAAAACATATAAACTATAGTTCTTTTTCTATTTTATGGTACTTAATGTAAATAATATTTACATTAATCCTCCATTTGATGTATCTCATACATCACACCAATTATATCATATATAATTGAATTTCCTCTTGTCAATTTGAACATTTCAAATCAACCCCAAGAACTGATTCTCAACTTGAATCCATTGAGCTACCAAGGGGACTTTATAGACCTGTAGCTTGAAGCTCCAACGGTACGTGAATAATTGACTAAACTCTTTAGTCACGAGATACACCATCTGCCAATTGTCGAGCACTTCACTAAATACCAACATCTGCACTCTCCTCACTACAGATATATTTTGTGTCCATATCAACCAATTAATAGTGCAATAACCCTTCACAGATTGCTCGTAAGTACAGCTGGGCCAATTTACCTTTATACCCCTGTAGTTACATCTAACTCCTTAAGTACCACTGATCCCTCTAATGAACATAAGTCATAGTCCTACTACGACTAAGTTCTCTCTTCCAGAGAGAAGTTGTGGCCACTATGTTCAAGACCCGAAATCAACCCTTAAGTGAGTAATCTATCTACTTACCCCTACTTCGGGGAAGAAGTGAATTCCATCTTGTGTAACTAAGTTTCTAGCTCCTAAATTAGACAAATCCCCAAAAAGGTAGACATGTTGAGTTGACAATTTGGCCACTCTCACCCATAGTAATCAAAGGTCCGCCCTCAAAGGCAAGAGTTCCCAAAACACTCAGGATTAAGGTTATGTTACCTATGGTCATTTAGATGAGATGTAAGTCTCAAGTATTAATGACATTATATAAAGAAATTATTCATCTCGTGGTCCAGTCTTATACAAACATTTTGTATAGGACACTTCCACTCGCATGTCTCCACATGAATGGTCAGAATCAACCATCTATAGTAGTTCACAATACTTGCAAACCTCTACTAAACAGGCTGTATTCGTAGTGTCACAAGAATAAGGAATCCCTCCTTTAATCCTTATACTACAGACCATTTTATGCTATAACTTAAGGCATGATCCACTTGTATATCTCATATACATGCTTAAGTTTACATACAACAACCATAGAGCTTTGTTTATTGGATATGAGTAAATGCAAAATAAAATAACTCTTATTTTATTCATAACAATGTGTACAGTTTGCAAACTACGAGACTCCGAGAGAATTGGGACACCAATCTCAACATAAGAGTACGTTCACAATTCAAATTTCCTTCCAATCTTGTCTACAATGGGTGATAAAAAAGCATGGGACTTCATATTTCCTCCATGGAGCAAACCTATGTAGATAAAAGGGAGGTTTGAAGAGCAGTAACCCTAAATACTAACAACATATTGAATCACATCACCTCCAATGTTAACAATAGAATGATAGATTTCTTATGGTTAACTTTCAAACCATTGTTCAAAGGTTTTGATAATGAAATTTAAGTTCTTTAGTTGCTGAAATCTAGCTTAAGAGAAAAGAAGTATATCATCAACAAATAACAATTGCGAAATTTGTAGGCTACCGTTTGGATGGTGAAGCCATGAATGAGGTTCTCGTTTTGGGCTTCTTCAATAAAACTAGAAAGATAGTCCATGGCTATAACGTCAAATAGGAAAAGGGAGAGAGGATCCCCATGAAGAATATGATGCGTTGGTTTATCGTGCGATGATGTGTGTATGCGTTGATGTGTGGATGCGATGATCATACAAGTGTTCCTAACAAAGCCCAAGTATAAGCCTTCTTAGGTTCCTGGTAAGTCCAGGGTCGAACACAGGGACTACTAAATAGATATGCGTTGGACTCTCTAATTCTATTGCGGTGGTGAAAAAGAAGTAGATGGTGTTTTGATTTAGACATTCCTATGCAATAGAGTTGAACACGGAGTGATGAGAGTGTAGAGTTATAACAAGTATGCTATGAAGGGGTTGAGAAGAGACTTAGCTAACATTTCTCAAGATTGTGTACAAGTTATGCTATCATGCTATACACAAATATTAGTACTACATTTTTCAATACATAATGCCACATTTCCTATTTCTAGGATGTATACGATGTGTATGAAAAGTAGTAGATAGAACTTATTTCTGGGTGTCTACTCTAGCTTATGTGATCTTAATCCAACTCTCTCAAACCTCGATACTACAAGTATTTCATTAATAATACATACATCTAGAAGTAGTATCGCATAAAGTGTGCATAAGCAACAACACAGCATAAGATTACCTTTTGCGTTACAAGTTTATGGCAATATGATCTTGTAGCACATCATCATGCATGCACATTACGAACGTTCAAATACCAAGTCATCAAGTTTATGGCGCCATTGTCGGGGATTGGTAACGGTTAGTGCTGAGTACGTTTTTAGTATGTGCAGGACAGATCTCTTTGTATTGGCTGTTTATCGCGAAGAGCAGTCTGACAGCTTATGAGTACTGGAGTGATCCCAAAATTCTAAGCTGACCCAGAAATCAGGTGAATTTTTCGCGCAAGAGCACATCAGGACCAGATTAAGCACTGGAACTTCAAGATCTATGGTTACGTATAATGTAAAGTGGAATGCATTCTCCATATTTGATGTGATTCCCGAAGGAAGTAAATCATATTTCTTCCTGTATACATTGCGGGATGAGACTAGGAAAGGAACAATGTCCCTAAAGACATTGGGCAGGCAAGCTGGACCACCTGCAGAGATGTGGATTGCGTTAATCAGAGAACACTATCTTTCGGTCCATATCTCAAAACTTTGTTTAAACGCTTTCTAAATTCCCGTCTTTATTGTTTTTGAACCTTGTCATTTATTGCATCTTTAAATATGCTTTTATGACTTTATGCATTTATTCTTCAATTAACTCTTTGCATTTATTTCTGTGTGTTTCTTTAATTGCTTCAACTTTTTTGTATTTAATACGTTATTCTTTAACCTGGTGAATGATTGAGTAATGAGAAGAAATTTATTGCCGCAAGGTCTTGATGGCTTGTGTTGATGGAAAAAAAATTATATATAATAAAATAATCCACATCCGGTATGCATTGCAATAATGGGTGCATCTTGTACCACAAGATACACTTTGTGTTCATCCAACTCAAATGCATTGCGTTGAGGAGTGTGTTGCGCTCGTATGTGTTCTTTGCCCATCTTTAGGAAAAATGCACTATGTTGAGGTAGTGATGCGCTGGTAGAAATACCGTGCACCTGATCCTCCAGAACTGCGTTTAGTTAAGGGGTGTGTTGCGGGAATATATGCGTTGTTGCCCGTCCCCTGCAAAGATGTATTTGCGTTGTTGAATTCATCGTATTAATTCTTTTCCTTGCGCCCATCCGAATAAAACTCCAAAGAAAATTCTTTTTGCAAACTGAAAAGTCTAATCGCTTTAGCTTCCAAAGACATGATGAATTTGCAGCTGAAAGGACGTACGACTCTGCAATTTCATAAATGTGAGGAGTGCGAACAACAGGCTTTTTTAGTAGCTCGAGGCTTGTCACTGCAGAATCTGCATTGGGCCCATCAAGGCCCAACCTATAAAAGCGATTTTCTTCGACTTAGTCTGTTACTTGCTTCATTTTGCAAAAAGAAACCCTAGCTTTTGCATATCGAGCTTTCTTCTTTCCAGAACCCTACAATTTTCCAGTTTCCTTTCACTCAAGAATCCATGGCAGACCAAACTTCCCAGCCTTTCGATTCACCTTCAACACCTTCATCAGCCTAACTTTCCATGCGAGAGGCAGCATTTCTTGTTGCCAGTCACCGTCTCGCTGCCCAACCACACACGGTTCCTCGAATCGTCGGAAGATCCCGGCGAAACCCTCTAGCAGCCAGGCCAGTCCTATTCATAAGGGGGCAAAGTTCTGAGAGCACCCCACTCCCAACACCAGCAGTCTCCACTAAAAGTGAGAAGAAGAGGTAAGATGACAAGGAGGTTTTTGGGAGCATTCTGAGTAACCTGGAGAAAGGAGGAAGATTACCCGAGGCTGGGGTTGTAAACCAACCACTGCTTACGGAGGAGGTGATGGTGGAGGAGACAGAGGAAATGGTGGAAGAAAAGACAAGGAGAAGCACTCTGGCCATAATGGATCCTGAGGAAACTACGCAAGTAGAATCCTATGAAAGACCCATCAGAGTCGCATTGGAGGAAGTCACGACAGAGAAGCAATCAGAGGTGGAAGAGGAGGAAAAGAAGAAAAAGAAGAGCAAAAGAAGAAAAGTTGGAGAAGGTGAGCCATCCCATCATCGCAAAGCAGAGAAGAAAATCAAAGAAAAAGAGGATAGAGAAGATGAGGAGGCTAGAGAGAAGAAGAAGCAAGAAAAGAGTGAGAGAAAAAAACGCAAGCGTGAATAAAGGCGCCTGAAGAAGAAAAAAGAAAGAAAGAAAAGGGCTGCAAGACCAGAGAAGGACGGAGAATCAACCTCCGTAAAGGAGAACAAGGGGGAATCAGCGCAACTTTGAGAAATAATGCAACCGAAAACAACGCAAACAGTTGCGACTGAAGAAGGAGAAGAAAGAGAAGAAGGAGATGTTACCCCCTTGATGCAGCGTCGCAAGGAGAATGTGCCGCAAGGGTCAACCATTAGCCCGCCAATTTTGATTGACGCATTAGAAGAACAGGAGAGGAAAAGAAAATAGGAGGAAGAGAAGAAGGAAAAAATGGTGTGGACACAACTCATCATCGTAGAAGGTGATAGAAGAAGAAGATTACAAGATGAGAAGGTGCGCCGCAATAAGGAAATCTCGAGGATTGAAGAAATATGGCGGCTCGAAAAGAAGCAACGCATATTGCTGGCCTCTGAGCAGTTTGCGAAAGAGTTGGAAACAGAGGAGAGAGAAGAAGAAGAAGAAGAAAAGAAAAAGAAGGTAGAAGAAGAAAGAAGAATGAAAGAAGAGAAGGAGAAGAAACGCTAAGCAAACATGCAGCGCTTAAGGAAGAAGAAAGGAAAAGAACTTGAGGAACGGGAAAAGAAGGAATAACACAAGGTGCAAGAAAAGAAACAAAGGCAGCAATCTCGCCTTGCGTTGGCCAAGGGAAAGGGCAAAGCAGTCACAGAGAGCAGCAAGCCTGTGTTGGCAAAGGTGCGTCCATCAAGAAAGAAGGAGAATAATGACTTGTTGATAGAGATGAGCTTTTTCCATGCACCAACGCCACTACCAAATCTGATCACGAGCGTGATCATAGAACATGGATGGGATACATTTTGCCAGTGCCCAACCATTGTTATTCCAGAGGTAATACGCGACTTCTACCATGGACAGCTACATGGCACCAAGGACGTGGTGACCATAAAAGAGCAAACGGTGCCTTTCAGCGCAAGGGACATTAATGAACTATACCAGATGAAGGATAACGCGGATGCACCGGGCAACAAAATCATTGATGATCCCACTGAAGAGCAGATGGAAGATGCACTACGGGTATTAACGCAACTGGGAACTAAGTGGTTGGTTTCTTTAAAAGGCATCAAGACCCTAGCGTCCAAGACTCTGCTTCCAAAGGCATGGCTTTGGGTTTATTTGGTCAAATGGTGACTGATCCCAACTTCTTATGACAAGACAATTTTAAGGGATCGAGTTATGGCCATATATTGCATTGCGCGCGGCATTCCAATCGATGTAGGCCGATTGATCACAAGACAAATTAGGGGTTTTGTGGGGCACATAAAAGGGCAGTACTTCTTCTCATGGACGGTTTCAAGTTTATGCCTATCACTAGGTGTGGGTATTGATGAAGAGCCAATGGCAAAAGTTCATGGCCTAATAAACATCAAGATTTTAAGGTTGCTCCTCAAAGATTCCCCATACTGCCCTAAACTCCCTTTGAAGAGGCCAACATAGATTTGAAAGCGCCGCAAGAGCCCAAGCCGAAGAAACAGCGTAGAGACGACAAGGGAAAGGGGAAAATTCAAGAAGAAACAATGCAAGATCCAGAACCCTTGGACCCTTTACCCTTAATAATTTACACTCCAAGCCCTCCCGCACAACCTTCTTCTTCCCTTCCTAAGCACTTTACCAATCTTCTCCTTCCCCCAGATTCTCTAACCGCATATCCAACAGCCCCATCATTACCTTCAGCATCATCACCACAACTTCTCCTTCCACCACCGCATGTTGATGATCCACACGATTTGGGTGAAGGCACTTCTGCCTAACCCCAAAACATCGCTGGCGAAATATCGCAGGCACAACCCAGTATCGCCTCCCTAATTGCCGAGTTAGAAAATATGCGGACTCTTTTTGTCTAACAACAACAACGCTTCTCCCAACAACAGGAACTCTTCTTCCAACAATAAGCCTTCTTCAACCAGAGATTTGATGTGGTAATGGAGCAAGTCGACGTTATACAGCGCAGCGCTGCCACGTCAAGGGAGGCATTGATCAATATTCAGCGCAACATTTATACGATCCATCACCACCAAAGACAGCTTGCGGAGCGCAACCATGAGTACTTTAATTTTCTAACAGCATATCTTCATGGTCCCATGGTGCCTCCGCATCTCAGGCAGCAACTGGTTTTCGAAGAGACTCCACTTGTACCACATCAGAGCCCTCCTCCAGACCCTCCTACTCCTCAACAATAATCTTTACATTTGTTTTTTTTTATGTGGCCATTCTTTTATCTCTATTTCATTCATTGTTTAATTAAATTCTTTGATTCTTTGTATAGGCCAAAATTTTTGCATTGCGTTAATTGTAATTATTTGTATACTTAGTTAATATTCAATACAACTAAGTAGCAATTCTCTCTATGTACCTATGCCTCTTCTTTATCATCCTTTGTCAACTTTGCGATATTCTTAATCTTTCTTTATGTGTTATTCATTACGTTGCCATGATGTATAATATGCATTCACTTAGAAACATTTCCCATACTCTGTATTTTCTAACTAACACTTAGTTAATTCGTAGCTTAGTAGTACTTTACCGTTTATCCTTCAAAATTATGCTCAAACCTTCTTTTTGAAATTTTGTTTAAGTGTTTGTCTATTCTGTCCAAACAATGCAATGAGGACCTTGCACATCTCTAAATTTTGGGGTGGGGAAGGTCTGAGCAGATGAGATCAAGAGTATGCGGTCATTAAGAAAAATGCGCTCATTCATAAAAATAAAAAAAATCATATAAACTCCAATGTCAGCGCAAGGGAAAACCCCCCCCCCCCCCCCCCCCCCCCCCCGCCCAAAAAAAAAAAAAACAATCCCAACCTGATAAGAGTTAAGTTGTGAAAGGAACCTGCTCATAGTTGGATGTTCACATGACACCCGTGGGAGCAAGCCAAAATGAAGGTGAGTTTCCAAGAACAACACAATATGAAAAGATAAAAAAATAAGAAAGAAAGATAAATAAAACAAGAGACAACTCCTTTGGAAGTCATGAGTTAAAGTTGAGATTGGCACACAACCGTAGTTGGATGTTCGCATGACACCCGTGGGAACAAGCTAAAACGAAGGGTGTAACCATGGTCAATAGTCTCTAATAAATGACACAAAGTATGACCACCGCATCCAGACACATCAAGTTGTTTTGACAAGAAGAGGTAAACATTCTTTTTAAAACTAGAAAAGCATTTTTTAGCAGAAATCTGTAGTATAGAAGAATAAAGTAGGGCTTTGTTAGGAATTAGCAAGGATAGAAGGAAATTTCATTGTCAAGTAATGTGCCTAAGTGGAGCATTCAGAGCAACCAATCGATGCAAAAAATTTAGGATAGGAATTGAGCATTATTACCTTAGTAGAAGATATGCTTCAAGAAAAGCATATATCTAAATTTGGGGGTATGATAACTTGTAGAAATACAAGTTATTTATGCTGCTTTATTTAGATATTGTGGTTAAAAGAGAGGAAAGTTGCATCAATTGTATGGAAATTAGCTAAGAAATACAAGAATTATAAATTGTTGTCAATACACCCACTGACACCATTGCGATGACAGAAAAAAATATTTCAAGTCTGTTTTGCAGGAAATCAAGTCACCGCATGTGTTCATGGCTCAAGAGAAAAAGATTAACGCATCTACGTCGCATTGCACCCATCATTCAGGAATGAATAAACGATCAACGCAATGACGGCGCATGCAAAAATCGATCAAGAGCTTTGTGATCAACACAACTTCAACCGCATGTGGTAATAAAAAACAACACCGCATGCGGGCACACGATCGAAAGATGCAAAGGAGTAACGCAATCACGGAGGATTTTGACACGTGTACAACTAACTGTTGTGCATTTTCGACGGATTGATTTCATAACAGAAGAAATATTTATTACACCATTTTTCGAAATTTTCATAACAATAAAGTGGGGACCACACGGTAGAGAGTTAGAGCATTCGTCTATAAATACCTTCAGAGAATTCACTGAAAAATATAGTTGATACGAGGCTATTTTGATATTTGTATATTGAGGGAGAGGCTGATCTGAGTGCTCATCGGAGAAGATCCGAGAAGAAAAGAGGCAAGACCGAGAGGTGAGTCTTAGGGCGAATCATTCCAAATCCCCGCAGTGAAGCTCTGTACCTAGATCAACTCTACCGGTTGAGCAAGTCTGAGAGGGACGCTCATCCTTCCATTCACTCCATACGCCGGCAAGAGAATTCTCCATCCAGATCTGTGTCAAGACGTTGGCATTCTTCTGTATTTGTTTCTATCTCTATCATCAAGTGTATCTCATCTTCTTTGTCCAAATCATTCACATCATATATCAGATGCTTGATTCTATAATTAAATGTCATGATCATTTTCATCTCCATATCTCTGTCTACTTCCGTTCCTCCATTAATCGTTTTCTTCACGATGTTTTCTTAATCCCTTGGTAATTAGAATGAATTAAACAAGTAAATTAATTTGTGCTAAAGAAATAAATATCTTTAGCTAGAGCATGCTAGACGGCACCTTCACCTGTCAGAGTAGAATTGAAGATGCCATTCTGATATGTCGAGAGAAGGTTAGAAGAATGCGTTAACTAAAGTGCGAAGTACTTCCAGAGATGGAAGCAACCTTGCGTTCATTTCGTTCATCCCTGTTTCACCACAGATATGTGGGAACACGGCCGATCATCGAGAGGTGTACGCCAAGGAAAAGCGGAACCGTAGTTATATATTTAACGCAATTAATGAACTTGCGATGTTTGTACTAATTAGCTTTTCTCTTTCTGCTTTGTACATGAAGCCTTGCCACCACATAACACGATTCTTTGTATAATCTTCACAGTCAGTCTCAAACTCGGTATCATGTATCATGTAACCTATATCTTGTATCATCATAGCTTAGGTTTACTTTTATCGCATTTTATTTTATTACCGCAACTTTACTTCACCGCATATTTTACTCTACCGCATATTTTACTTACCGCAATTTAAAATACCTATAAAAACCAATCTTTTATTAATTGAAAAACTCTTGGTCACATATATCACGAACGTAACGCCTTAACCATGCAATCCCTATGTTCGACCTCGGTTCATTCCGAGAAACTTGTGGTGAAATTATACTTAATTTCAACGCAGAGCGTACTACAAGAATTCCATTAATAACGTATACATCTAGAAGTAGTATCACATAAAGTGTGCATGAGCAACAACACAACATAAGATTGCCTTTTGCGTTATAAGTTTATGACAATATGAGCTTGTAGCACATCATCATGCATGCATATTACGAACGTTCAAATACCAAGTCATCAATCATTCGTTCCTATCACAAGTTTTCTTGCTCTCTCGTCAAGTATAACAAGATCGCAAGTTTCTCGGGGTAATCCGAGGTCGAACTCAGGGACTTGTACCTAAATGTTGCGAAGTAATGTGTTTGCGATGATGAATAAAAGAATGAGGAAGTTAAAAGACTTTGCGCTATTCCTACTCCTAACTAAACAGATTGAGCAATGGAAGTATGACTATGAGAATTGGTAGAGACGCGACAACTGTTATGTTAATGCGTAATAAGATGCATGAAAAAATGGATAAAATGAAGGGGATAAATTCACTGCATCATTAAGCTTGATCACAAGGGTAATCCCAGCCAACACAAGTTATGCGATCCTGCTATACACAAATATACACATGCGAAATAATCGAGAGAACTTATTTCTAAGTTTCTATTCTTGCTTATGTGCACATAAGACAAGATGACCGCATACCACCATTTCCTTTTTCTAGGGCGCATGCGATGTGTAAATAGCAGATAGAACTTATGTCTAAGTTTCTACTCTTGCTTATGCGATCTAATCCGACTCTCTCAAGCATAGATTCTATCTTTAGACTACTTTCTCGAGTATGTCCAAAGAGTGAATGATGCATACATAAGACAAGATGATCACATAAAGCATGGTTGTGTTGAATATAAGATTATTCCTATCTCTAGGAATACTGCTTACTTTGCTTAGTGCATTTCACTACTACCCTCTCAGATAGTTAGTCATAGCTGATCAACTCATAGACAAGCATTGCAACCGCTCATAAACAAGCGTTGCTACAGTCTCACACTAAGCAAAGAGGATTTACTCACTATACTCGCGCAACGTACACCTCTCGGTGGTTTGCTACAGACTTCATATATCTATGTCGCATGATTGAGTACGTGATACTCTTGCAATCTTACTTAGTTCGTTGCAATGAAAGTAAGGGATGATAAAGAAGAAGTTAATGAAGATAGAGTTGAAGGAAATAAAAAGATGCATTGATTACAAAATGTATTAATTTCTTAAGCCAAAATGTAATACAATACAGAGATAAGGAGAGAGGTGGAGGGCTAGATGTAGGCAATCTATTGCTTCCATCAGATGTATGTCAAGGCTGCCAGTGGTATCATGGATGGGCAGTGGAGTAGTCTCTCTCGAGATCTATCTCCGGCGAAGCTCCGGTCGTCACTCGGAATGGGTTGAAGGAATGAAGAACTCTTAAGGAATATCTTCTCACGCTCTCATCTGTGATCACAAGGATCTGCCTTAAGGCAGAAGCTAGGATACTTTGAATTTGGGCACTAGGCTCTATTTATAGAGCTCAATCGCCGACATCATTAATGGTCCCGTTGTGAATCTCTGCCACTAATGACGCGGTAGGTGAAATGTCAACATCACCTTTTTTATACTCCCAAGGTATGCGTTCATGCTCGTTTTTGCCGAAGTACCATCGCATTCCACCAACCTTGTGATCACCCTTCTATCATGATTATTACTTTGTAGCCGCAACATCCATGCGATGAACGTATGCGATCGCCCTTGCGATGGCCTGGGATTCACAGCATGCAATCGATTCCTGTGATAGCTACAAAAATAGACAACTACTTGTTAGCCCTCATAATTCTAAATAAAAGACTACAATAACTTAGTTATAATGAAAATCAATTACAATGATATAATCCATCTAAAAGAAAATAAGATCTAATTTTTATGGCTTTTTTGCTGCAGACGAACCATAATCGTAACTAGAAATTCATCCATGTTGTTTACTTTCATCTAGAATTGTAATGAAACATAAATGTTACTAGAATGCCATTTTATATTTCTGATTAATTAAAATACAATAACTAAAGAAGATGCCATATGAATTATACTTGAAAAGAAAATTTAATACTTAAACTAAAGTTTAAAAAGTAGGAGTTTAAAAGTTAAAATAGTAATCATCTTAAGTTTCACTCAATATAGAAAAACTATACATAATCTTGATATAAATACTTAGTTTCTCGATGAAATTTTTAAGGAAAATTTTCACAGATTGAAAAATATCAAACTATATACAAAAATATCAAAAGAAACATCGATAGACACTGATAGATTTCTATTAGCGTCTATCAGTGATAGACTTTTATCAATGTTTATCACTGATAGACACTGATAGACTTTTATTAGCCTCTTCCAACCTCTATCAAATAAGATTAAAATTTTGTGATTTTGTATAAATAGTTTCCCTTATTTTTCTTTTTTGGAAAATCTCCTCATTTTTAATAAGATATTTTTATAGTTGATTAAACAAAATATCACGTATATGAGAGAAGAATGACTCCTCTTAATCTTGTTCACGCAAATGTCAAAAATGGACAAATATATATTACTACATTCTCATAAATATGTGTAACTAGATATCGATCTCAATATGTCATCTAAATATCGATTTCAACATGAATATAGATATTTAATTTTAGTTAATTTTAGGATTAAATTTAGATTAGCTCATCATTTTCACTTTAATTAAGTTCTCTAAATAAAACCTAGGTGTTAGTAATTATTGTATTTAATTAAACTAGAAAACCAATTTTGTGGATGATACTGATCCCACTCAATTCAATATTTACTACAATTTGATATTATACCCTCGCGATTTTGTATTGCACAAAAATAGTGCAACAATGACTTTTGGGCATAAATTCTAATAGCACCATATAAATGTATTTACTTTATTTTTTTAATTTTAAATAATTGAAGGACAAGCCAATATTAATTCTAAATTATTTTGAATCATAGTCTTTCATACACACAAAACTGTTGACCACAAACTGTTAATTTCTATCGATGTTGACCACAACTTCATTTCTATCGTTGTTGACAACAAACTGTTGAATAAGTAGTGGCAAATGTGATGTGTTATCGTACATAAAAAAAAATAATATGGTTACATATATAATTAGATCTCCGAAAGTTAGGTAGATTGAATTTGGTTTTTAATCATTTAAAGTTTTCAGTTAACATTTTCAAACAATTTTTTTTATAAAAAATTTCATATATGTTGGGTATATATATATATATATATATATATATATATTGCAAAGGAGTGAAAATATTGTTATAATAGCATACCTAAGAAAACATGTCGAAAAAAAAACATTCTTAAGAAACATATATACACATTATCCGCATGCCACTTAATTTGCCCTTCAATAGAATCCAATTAGCTCATCAACAAAAACTTTTTTTTAAAAAAAAAAAAAAAGAAAAAACAAACAAACAAAAACAGAAAAAGTTCACAAGGAACATGTCTAAATATGATAAAAGTCGATGTAGTTCAATGTTACATAAACTTTTTGTTACCAAACTTTAATAATAGATGTTTTGTAGAAGGGCCTAATTGTGAGAATTAATTAGCATTATGCATATTAGGGGTTAATTGATGAAATAGGGATGTTTTATAACTTAATTAGGTAAAAGTGGTTGTTTTCAAACTATTTAGAGAAAATGGGTATTTTTTTTGTCTTTAATGCATTCAAATAATTAAATAAAAAAAAGAAAAAAAAAAGGTGAATGCATCTCTTGAACAGACATATTTAATAGAATACATCTGTTGAGCAGACACATTTAATAATATTCAAGGTCAAATTGGATTTTTTTATTTGAATTTGATTAATAAATTTGATTATGAGTAAAATTTTCTTTATTCATAACCAGAATAAGATCATCTATTACGCTTAGATCGACTATGTTGAGTCACATAATGTCCACGATCGCCATGACCACTTACACTTGATGATTGGCCCTCCTCTATAAAGTACATACCCTCACCACAATGTCGGTATGTCATGTATTGATCATAGACATCTAGACGAACATGTGACGTTTGTCTTTCTTCCATACTTAGCATACTAAGGATTGTTTGAAAAAATTCAAATGTTGAGGGAGATGACATCATTGAACTACGTGTAAAATGATCGAGTGGGATTGCTAGATATTCATTCTGAACATTAGGTCGAAAATAATATCCACTTTAAACAAAATAAAAAAAAATCATTACAAAATCATGGGAAACTTGATTTTCTATTAAATAACAAAAATATATTAATATGAAAGAGAATAATAAACTAAAATTACTTTTTAAGCGAATCATGTTTCATGCATCATAAAATTTTCTTATATAGACCTGCATCCTTATTTTGGAAATCAATTATAAATATTCTTTTATATAGACATAATAATAATATAATGACTAAATAAATTGTAAACATAACTACTACTACAACAACAATAATAAAAATAACATTCAAACATTTAATATTCAAAACATCATTTCAAATTAAAGTAAATAACTATATGCATAACCTTTGAATGATTGATTGTAGAATTTTTCTCAGAAATAATATCAACTGCAAACAAAATTAAAAAAAAAAAAGTCAATACAAAATTATGAGAAACTTAATTTTCTATTAAATAACAAAAATATATCAACTTACGAAAAAATGTTGCATTTTACCAAAAAAGAAAAAAAAACTTTGAATGATTGTTTGTAGAATTTTTCTCTGAAATAATATCCATTTTGTAAACAAAATAATAAAAAAAAAAAATCAGTACAAGGTTATGAGAAGCTTATTTTTTATTAAATACTAAAAATATGTCAACTTACCAAAAAAATATTGTACTAAAATAAAATAATAGTATGAACATGTGAATAAAATGGTAGAAATTGAGATGATTGTCAAATTTGAAGGAGGAATATAAAAAAAAATATTAAGAGGATCAATATTTTGGGGAGAAAATATGAAGAAAATGGAAGAAAAAATGCTTCTTGAATGTTAGGGAGAAAATGAAGAAAGAAAGTGAAGGAATTGAGAAGGAAAATGGGTAAAATTTAGAGGGAGAGTGAAGTGGAAATAAAAAAATTCAAAAAGTTTGATCACGGTTAACAAGGTGGTCTGACACGCTCTGAATACGTCTTTTGAACAAACACATTTAAATCGATTTGACATTTCAACTTTTATTATTATTTTTATTTAATTATTTGAATGCATCTCTTCAAGAGACTCATTCAAGGCGACCGGTCAAATAAAGAGAAAATATATCTCTTTTTTTTTTTCTAAATAATTAAAAAACAACTCATTTTATCCAATTAAATTTTAAAACATCCATAATTCTCCAACTAGTCCCATATTAGGGATACATTTGATAACTGAAAAAACATTAAGGAATCAAATTGAGATTCCTTAATGAATGAGGATTTATTACTTACAAGATCGAGTAAGGAGCATTTTGGTACACATTTCGCTCTCAATGAATGAGGATTCACTTTGCTAACAAGTGTAATTTTTTTAAAATGAAAAACAATTTTGATTAATGACTAATAAAATATCTATATATACGCACACTAACAAGTCGAAATATGTTCTGAAAAATAAAAGCAAATGTATATATTTTTAAATAAATATCACAAAAATTGTAAACGATCTAAAATATTGAGCCCAATGAATAAAAAGTATAAATTATAAAAAATATCCCTAAAATATGGAATTTGTTTTAATTAATTATATCCTCAAGCTTTGAAAATTTTTAGAATACATTTATGGGATTATGTATTATTACTCTTGTAGCACAGTGGAGCACAAAATCCCATTTAGTTTGTAATTATGATGCCCCATTATTGTACTGGATTGGAGGGCTTTTCTTTAACTTCTCCCTTTTGTTTTTGGCTCGAGCTATTCTCTAGGCATAGTTGTACACACTTTGATATCTTTTTTTGATGAATACATCGGTTTTGGCTTCGAGAAAGAATGAGAGTGCTAAGAAAGTGACGACCTAGTTGAGATGTCCTGCTACACCTATTAATCTTTCCTTAAGTATATTGTTAAAAAAAATCCTTGCAGTTTGAAAGCTTTTTTTATTCAAAACAATTATTGAGAACTTTTGCCAGTTAAATTCATGGACGATACAACTTGTATGTATGCTTGTGTTTGCTTATATGTGAATAAATCTAAAACCATACAAAAAGTAAATTTAGAAGTTCGAATCAATGAAAAAATCGTAAATAAAAAGAACGAAAAAATGGAGGGTTTGTGGGTTGAAAGGATGAAGAAGATAATAAATCTAGTTTCACAGATGCGACATGTGTCTTTATTTTTTTCAATGTATATGTTAAGAGTTACTTAGTAGATACAAACGTATTTTCATCAACAATTTTAACGATAAAAGTGTACCGGGGTATCAAAAAGGTCAAGGGTTAAATCAAAGTTTTTAAAGTACGTACACCCTTGTTTAAGTATATTTTTAATAATTTGAATCTAAAGAAGAAAAAAAAGGCATGAAATTGTGTTTGATATGGAAACAGAGTGATAGTCTATCCGTTAAAGGGTGGTAGGTTAAGTCTGTATTGTCAATTAGACTTTGAATAAAGCCTCTGTTTGCAAATATTGACTCTTTAACCACCTAAATCAAAAAAGGGTTTAATTTCCAAACTCTATTAATTGAGTTACCAGCCACACTCACCCACACCCTTCCATGCATACACACAATTTCTTCTTTCATAACAACCAATTAATCAAAATTATTCCCAATTTCAATTCATTATCCTTTTCTTTCCTTCTTTTTTTAAATTATCATTCAAAACCTTATTTATTTTCAGAAATTTTATATTATTAATATTCAATTATGATCTATAGCTGAGTTCTTATGTCACTATTCTAAGCTTTTTATAGAATTATTTCAAGTCCTCAGCACTTTTCTTTTTTTTTTTTTTTTTTTTTAATATATAATGGACAAAAGTACAAATTAACAAAAATGAAAATAGTCATATTAATTAAATTAATGAGAATGTTGAGTTTAATCAAATCAAAATGATTTCTAGAAGTTTTAAAGCAAGTGTTGGATGAACCTAAGTTTGGTGAAGAAAAATTTCTATGATTTATATTTGAATTATTGAGGTATGTTTATTGTTGGAATGGTTTTTTTTTTTTTTTGGTTTAAATAGTGATGTTATTTTATCATTTTCCTTTTAAAAATAATGATGCTATTTTATCATTTTTTAACCGACTGTTGTAAAATTTTTGGGGTTACTTCCAAAAGATCCGATCAAATAAATTTATAATTACCGATTTATACGACTACTAATATAAAAGCGAAATAACCGTGACAAGATTAGGTTGATTCATAGAGAAGCACGAAGGTTAGTTTTGACGAGCCAAGTTTCTAGCTAAACCCGTAATTGGAGGGGGAGGGTTGGTGTGTTATAGAGAATTTAGACAAGGAAAAATAAAAATGCAGAATTATAAATTGCAGAAAATAAGATTGCAATCAAATAAAAGCAATGGTTAGTCTAGGAGATAGGATCCACCCATTTTTTTAATTGGTCATAGATTTTAACTTCTTTCCTATACCTAGCTCAATTGATTAGAAACGCTAACCAATAGTCCTAATTATCTAATTAGCCAATTAAACTAGATGAAACACATCTAAATTCAAGTGGTCAAATAACATTAAGCTTTAGGTATTACGCTAGGGTAAAATTCTAATAGGAAACGCCTAAATAAAAATTAAACATAGTTTCCTCTAGGTTGATTACACAATGCTAATTATTATCGATTTACAATTTCACAAGATAATCTAACATGTTGCTTCTTAGAAATTAACATATAACTATATGTCACATATTATATGTCAATCTAAGACTACTAATTATACAATAAAAAAGTGTTTGTCAGACAATTCAAGATAATATCATCTATAATCAATTTAATTAAGATGAAAACCCAAAGAACAAGAAGTATAAATCAGTTTGTTGAAGAACAAACTCTCATGAACTGCCCAAATGAGTTTTCCTACTCCTAAGCTAGCAAAATCAACTCACCTTAGCTACAATTGAGGTCCCAAGTTGATGATTACAATCTAAAGTGCTCAATATACAGAAGAAAGTAAAGAGAAAACTCGTGGAATTTGGTTGGAAAGGTACCTAATTTAACCTTGGCGGCTAGAGCTACTTTTATAAAAATTGGCACAGCGCCACGACGTTAGGGTGTAATGCCGCAGCCACAGCTCTAACAAAAAGTTGCACGTTTGAAGAATTCGGAGCACTCTAATATAGGGGCAAAATCGTAACTTTCAGCTATTCTTTTCCAGTTGACACATTTAAGTTCCATTTTACTCGTTTTAGCTCCATTTCATCACTAAGGTTTCGTTTGACCTCTTATGTGCTCAAAACCTATAAAATCATCAACTAAACACAAAATCTAGAAACGACCTAAAGTTAAGCGAAGCAAGATAGCACATTTTCAGTGCTATCGTTTAAATATCTAATCAAAATTAAAGAAAAAAAAGCAAAATTATTTTTAAAAACTATATTATAAAAAATTTGTTAATACATCCTTGTTATTATTTTCAAAATTTTTTATTTTGAAATAAGCCGTATCTAATCACTATCATTCCCAACAATATAATAAACAATCTATGAAGGGATTATCACCCAAAAAGAAGATCTATGAAGGGTTTAAATCTTTCCGTTGCATAATTAGTCTTTTGTATAGAAAGAAAGAATTCCAAAATTTGATTATATTCCTATAAAGACGTGCTATCTGACAACAGATTTAGTATACTGTTCTAATTTACTTAATAATTAACTTTCTAAACATTACAAAAGTGATCTATATAGTAATAAAATACACAGTGAAATACTTCTCATTTTATTTGTTTGATTAATAATCAATGCAATCGTATCTCAAAATAATAATAATAATCATTAATACAATTGAAAAATTGGACGAAATTAATGATACTTAGTTTTTTTTTATAGATAGTTAATTTATTTAGAACTAAAGTACAAATTTAGGATAGGTTTAAAATGACTTGTGAAATAAGTGTTTTTTTAAGGAAATTATTTTTATTTAAACTCTCTTGATAAAAATGGTTTAAAATACACTTTAAAAGTGTTTCAAAAACTATTTTAAGTAGTCGCTAAGGTCTTATTTAGTAGACAATCTAAAAAGAGAAATTTGAAAGCAAAAGAATTAAATGAAAACAAAGTTACATTTCATATTCTTCATATATGTGTTTGATACCATATTTAGAAACTAATTCCAATTTAAACATTTTTTTTTAAATGTGATTGAAAATATACCTAATTACTCACGAAATACTAAGTTGAATATAAATCATTACTAATTAATTTCTGAACTTGTTTTATGTTAAAATTTTTTGTATAAATATTATTTTGCAATATCATATATCATATATAATGTATTAATATTTTAAGTTAAAACAAATAATTGAGTTTATAACCTGAAATAGTGTAATTGTTATTGTTTTATTATTTTCAATATGATTCAATATTTTAAAATTTTAAATTCAAAATATTGATGCACTGAAAAAATAAAAAAGTTATTTTGAGAATTTGCATGGTTTAGATCATAGAATATGGAAATAATTTTCAAACAGAATCGAGACCGCCAACCAAATACATATTCGTAGAATGATGTGAATTTGAAAACATAAGACAAAATCTGAGTTGTGCACCAGACTAACCCTAAACACTCCAATTTTTTCTAAAATGATTTTTTTTTCAAAAATAAAACAATTAAAAAGATAAACCAAAGATATTGTTAGTCTATGAATTTTTAGAGTTGTCTATTTTTAGTCAATAAACTTTTAAAGAGATCTAATAGGTCTTTAATTTTAAATTGTCTCCAATTTGAATGTTTATAGATACATTCAATAATTTCGAAAGTTCATAGAGAAAATAAAAGATTAATAAGCTTATACTTAACATTTATTTTATTATTATTTTTTACCCTTTTAGAGGACTATAAGTCAATAACCGATGAAAAATCGATTTATGACTTAAAAAAAGTTGAATTATATTTAAATTGATATTTTATATACAATATTTTCTTTGGCTAACGTATGGAAATCACCTTGAATACCGTCTCTTATGGTTCAAAAACATATCTTTTAGGGTCTGGTTTCACAGATACTATCAAAGAATTTCAAACATATATTTAAACATACATTTAATATCTATATTTATTTCACACAGTTTCACTTTTTAAAATCTAAGATATTATTATTTAAAAAACTATAATTTTAAATCCATTTAACATAGATTTTTTTAGTACCTTCCATATTTGTGAGATTTTATACTTAAAAGATGAATAAAGTCGGATTAATTAATATATCGATATCAATTAATTATTACTATCAAAATTTAATTAATTATTAAATATAAATATGATATTTAGATTTAATAAATTTTAACTAATACATTTATTAGTGATATTTTATGTTATCTTAACTATTTAATATAAAATTTTATTATTAATTATTAGTATTCTAATTAATATATTTATTAATTATTTTTATTAAATAAATAAAATAATTTAAATAGCATTTAACTAAAAAAATTTATTTATTAGTATTTTAATTGACTAAATAATTAATCAATATAACAATATATTAAATAATTAAATTTAATTATGACTATATTATTAATATATTAAATAATTAAATTTAATTATGACTATATTATTAGTTCTCTTACATAATAATTATTTAGTTTTGGTTTCTATATACAAAATTGGTAAATCAAATGCACTTATTTAACTTTTAGACATTAATTACTTCGCAAATCCAAACAAAAACATTAATTATTGCAGACATTTAAAATTCAGACATTTAATATTCATACCCATAAAACAATATCAGTTAAACAATTCTTTATTGTTTCAAAAGTTACTTTATAATGTTATCTTGTACGTTTCATAAATATTTCAAAACTATCATTATTGTGTATAGATTCTTTAAAATGTCAAACAAAAAATGAGACTTAAAATATTGTGGTAGTGACCTAGAATAATGAAAATGTTATCCTGTACTTTCCGTTTTAGGTCTCTCAATGCTGTCGTACACCCTTCCAAGTTCTAATTTCTATCTACCGACATTCAAATGAATTTCTACTTTAATGCTAGTTAATCATTTATAAGAATCAAAGCATAATATTGCAACTTTTGAAAGACTATGAATTTTTTTAAACGAATGATAACGTTTATTTTTTTTTAAAGAAAATTCAACATGAAAGTGGAAGGATTTGAATCGCTAGTCTTTTAGTTGAAAAATATGTTTACCTAATCACGTAGTTGAACCTATGCTCAAGCTGGAGAGGTGAGAGGTTGGAGAAATGTAAGTTACGATGAAGATTATAATTATATTATTAAGGGACATTGCAAATATAGCTAGTAATTAGACCTAAAATATTAATAGATATAACACAATTCAAAAGGATTTTACAAATATAGCAAAATTTAGATTCAACCTACAAAGTCTATCAATGAAAAATCATATCGCTAATAGGAATCTATCAACAAAAGAGTATTACTAATAGAATTCTATTAGAGATTCTGTCTATCACGAATAGATTTTGTTATATTTGTAATTCTTTAAAGTTGTTGCTATACCATTACTCTTATTATTTAATAAATTTAATAAAAATGGACATTTATATCCTGAAGCATATGTTGTAGTTATTTGGCCACACAACAAAATCTTCCATATTATGGTTGTAAAATATGGCCACAAGTCAACATTAGTTCTTAGGTGAGAATCTCTCCCTGTCTCTCTCTTATGAAAGTTTCATTGTCAAAAGTTGGAAGTAATACTGCCAAATAACACATCTATCAGGTGTGAATTTAAAAATATTCAAATATAAATTTCTATAAAGTATGAATTACAAGTTGGAATTAAAAAACAAAAGAATCTCATAACAGTGTCCATTTGATAGAACTTACACAACTACTTTACAAATAAAAAAGAATATATAGTTGACTTTTGTGGTCTTTTGTAATTGACTTGACCTTATGTTTTTCTGTCTGGATTCAAATGTTTCAACAGACAAACACACAACTGATTCAATACTTAATTTGAACCTTAATTACCTAATTGTTTGTTTAGAACAAAGTTTTTCACCTCTAATTAACTTTTTGTCAGTACAATTTTAATTTCATTGATTAAAAGAAAAATTGAACTATATGATCTTTAAGTACAAATTAATTAATTAATTATGGGTTATGACAAGAAACATACTGTTTTTAATTTATTGTTTATTGGTGTAGCTAGAATGATGCAATAACACATAATTTCACTCCTTTTCATCCATCATTTTGTCACAATCTTTTCTTACTTTTTCCTTCATTTGTCAACTTAATTATTTGATGCAAAGTCAAATTTGAAAGAAACAAGTCATTTCATTTCTCTTAAAAGTGGATCCCCAATTTTCATCAGCTTCTAACACTTGAAATGAATTTTCTACCCAAATTAATTGTGGTATAAGTTTGATTCAATTAGAATATTAAACATAGTTAAATTGTCCTATTTATAAATGTCGAAGTAATTGCCTAATTAATTGGTCAATTGTCGTGTCAAAAAAGATCATATGGGATTTTCTTTCACAAATAATTTTTCGTTAAAAGAAATCAATTTTGAAGTCCCAAACATTAAGTACTGTTTAGTAACCATTTAGTTTTTGGTTATTTTATTTAAATATTAAGTCTATGGATATTACTTCAATTTCAATTTTTTTTCATTTGTTATCTACTTTTCACTAATGGTATAAAAAATTAATTTTTTTTTTTAGAATTTTAAAAAAGAGCTTTCAAAATGTTTTTTTTTTCTTTTTGGAATTTGGCTAAGACTTCAACCATTGTACTAAAAAAAGATGTAATTCATTATAAGAAATATAGAGGAAATAGACTTGATTTTTAAAAACAAAAACAAAAAATCAAATGGTTACCAAACAAAACCTAAAATTTCACTATTTCTAATTTTAAGACCTTATATATACTATCTATATGGGAATAATGTTCGACGTTTATTATTTATTTATTTTTTTTTACCAATGACTATATTATCAACGTGCAATGTTCGTTAAAAGGTTAGACTTTGATGCATCTTGTATTTTTCTTAATTAGAAGGCTTTTCTCTAGTATCTTCTCTTTTTGTTATTTGACATTGAACTACCTAATGGCTCCCATGTATATATTTTTCAAGTAATGCATCACTTTTGAAATTGGATAGTGATGAGGGTGTCGGGATTGGTGTCTTAAATCTCTTCTATTCTCGTAGTTTGTAAACATTATATAAATAAATTGTTATTAATAAAATAATTGTTATTTTATGAGCATACACTCAATTCAATAAACTAAGATCCTAGGTTATTTTATATATTTTAAACAAGTATGTAAAGACATACACGTAGATCTTGTTTAAATAATAACCTAAATGGTTTGTAGTAGATAGATAAGGCTAGGTACCTTATCCTTGTGATGTAGATATTACAAGTGTTGTAAAGTGCTACAGATGATCTGATCCTGATCACTCATGTGGAGATATGTGAGCAATGGTATCCTATACAAAGAGTTTGTATAAGACTGGACCACGAAATTATTAGTTTCATTATATAACACCGTCAATAGTAGAGAATTATATTTCACCAAGATGACCATAGGTGACATGACTTGAATCTTGATTGAGCTATGAACTCTTGCTCATGAAGACGGTCCTTTGATTTGTATGGGTGAGAGTAGCCAGATTGCAAACTTAATAAGCCTATGATTTTGGGGATTCGTCTGATTGGGAAGTTTGGAACACATTTACACAAGACGTAATTCACTCCTTCCTTGATGTTGGGGAAAGTAAACAAATTATTTCTTAAGGGTTGATTCCGGGGCTTGAATAATGTGGCCACACCCTCTCTTGACTCGAGAGGAACTTGGTCATAGTTGGACTATGATTTATTGTTCATTACAGGGATCAATAATACTTAAGGAATTAGATGCAGCTACAGGGGCAAAATGGTAATTTTGACCCAACTGTATTTACGATCAATTTGTGAAGGGTTATCGCACTATTGATTGGTTATATCTAATGGACACAGAAATATATTTATAGTGCGAAAAGTGCAGCTGTTGGTATTTAGTGAAATGACCGGCAATTAATGAAAGTTGAGTAATTTAATTAAAAAGTTTAATTAATATTATCCAAGCACCATTGAAGCTTCAATCTATGGATCCATAAGGTCCTTTCCGTAGCTCAACAGAGATTTAATTAAGAATTAATTTTGGATTAATTTGAAGTGTTCAAATTAATTGAGAGAATTAATTATAAATGATATAATTAATTAAATTAATTATATATGTGATATAAATAATATAATGTATTTGATACATTATAGTATAAATTAGTTTGAGAAGAATTGTGAATATGATTCGAGTACTAATTATATGAATGAGATTCATATAATTAAATTTAATATAAATATGATTTATATTAAACACTATAAATAGTTGTGAGGAATTAAATATTTGAATATGATTCAAATATTAATTATATGGATGAGATTTATATAATTGAATTTAGTATAAATATGATTTATATTAAATGTCATGAATTGCTAAGAGAAAATAAACTATAGGTTATATTGTATTTGAAACAATATAAAACTATAGCTTATGTGTTATATTTGATATAACATCTAGTATATATATATATAATAAGGTTGTTATTAGATATATATATAATATGTTATTAATTTAATTTAATTTACTTTAATCAATTTTAATTTAATTAAAGAGAGGAAGTTACAACTCCTTCTTGTAATTCTCTCAGCATTTTAGTGCAGTGTGTGACAGTCATCTTTTTCTACCAAGTGTGGATCTGAAAACTTTCTGTAACACTCTCCGCAGAAAAATCACAAAGAAGAAAATCTTCTTCTCTCCCTTTCATCGTCTTCTTCTCTCTTCCAAATATTAGGCAGAGCCCACAACTCCTGCCAATTCTCAACCATAGAGAATATAGAAGGTTTGTTTTGTTGTGTGTCCTGATTGGAGAAGAGATCGTGATTTCATTTGAGGGAAACATGAAGAAAGTGTTCTTCAAAGGTAAATATTTCCTTCCATTTTCCTATGTAAAATATTTCCTATGTAAACCTTTGAAGAACACTTTCTTCAAAAGGTAAATATTTCATTCCATTTTTCTATGTAAAAGCATGATGTAATTTTTGTTTTAAAAAATGTATAACGGGCGATTCCCGCTTCCACTGTAAAACCATCATTGGTTTTCCTTCAGATAGTGCTAAGGATGTGTCAATTTAGTTAAGATGTTTGGATGTGCCTACTGACCTCTCGACTTCTAGTATATTGTTAAAAAAATATAAATATAGACTTTGATATCAATAAAAGGTTATTTTCATACCTTAGACACTCAATTTCCGTCCATTTTTAATACAATAAATAAAAATTTTAGTTGTCCTAACGCATTGGGAAAAAAAAAACTGAGATAAAAAGATTACAAAAGCAACTTTCTTTTTCTCTTTCAGTACAAGAAGATTTGAGTTTAGGATTGTGAATCCAAACAAGCATAGAAGATATGATATTTGGTAATGACAAAATTCAAATAGAGAAAAGAGTTTCATCTTAACTGGCAACAATGTAAATTTGTTTAGTGAGAGAACAATGTGACCTGTAAAAAAGAAAGATATGTATATCAGTGTAGTATTTATCACACATGTTTTGAATCTTAAATCAAAGAGTGAATAAGTGTAACAAATTTAGTATGTTTGTGTTCGAGACTGAACTTATTTCCTCTAGAGTTATGATGATATATTTATAGGAGTAGATGACCTAATTAGATTATCACAAATAGGATTTTGGAACCAAATCAAGATAATCTTTTAACTCATCAAGTTAGGACATGTTCCATTGGAAATTTCAACTCATCATGGCAAGCTTTTCCTCCCCAGACCCAGTATTTTATAGCCCGAGTCTTGCTATATTTTTTTTATTATGTAACTTTTGTTTATGTTTGATGTTAATTATGTCCTTCAATTCAAAATCATCCTTAATAATATTTATTTTCATCTAAAAAAAGTAATGATTTGATCCGCGGTTGAAATAAGAAATATAGAAAAATAGAAAAACCTAGACAACGGGGAATTATGAACTTAAAACCCAATAATGAAATAAAATGAATCTATTCAAATTTAGTCACCAAAAAAGTTTTGAAGACAAGTTTCAAGGTAAATGAAAAAACAAAACCTCACCCAATAATATATATGTTGATAGAACTATTTTGAAATAAAGAAGGGAACCCCCACATAACTTAACATGACGGTCGTGGGGTGAAATAATTGTGGCTTTAATTCTCCCATGAATCGGTTGTTGGCTATGACTTTTGCACAGCATCGTCCATTCATTGTCATGTATTCCTCGTAATTTCCATCTCATTTTTTGTTGTTCTTGCCTGACAACGATGCTATGTTTCCCAATTATTTTTTAATTCTCTCGACATACACACTACTAACAACTAACAACACATCTCTTTTATCTTCTTTTCTAATTTTGCCTGTCTCGACATTATTATAATTTTTTCTAAAGAAATTTGTTGGAATGTCTTAAATCTATTATAAATTTAAGAACCATAAGTCGTACTTGGATTCAAAAATAATGTCCTCAAAATTCAAACTATTTATGTATTTACCATATGTATGTTGTTTATATTTATGATACTAGAGTTTAGAGAAGGGTGTTCTATATTTTTTTTTAAAGGAAACTAAGGTCGAGGGATCAGTAAGCACACCCGGATATCTCAACTAAGTTGACACATATTTAGCATCCTCATCATACTTCAGTCCAAAAAATTTATTGATATTAAAAGAATGTACAAAGATAATGTCAGTTAGCCAACAAAAGGTAGAGGAGGCTAGAGGAAAGACACCCAATTTAAAGCTATACAAGTAGCATCACAATTACAAAAAAGATTAGATTTAGTACTCCAAAGGGCGGCGAGATAGAGTATGTCTTCCCATAGATGACTCAGGAGCTTTTCAAAATATTTGAAAGTTCTTTGGTTTCTCTCCAACCACAAATAAAATATATGAACTCTCCAAACCCTAAAGACACATTGATTTTGTAATTTTGTATTATTCTTTTTAATAAAATTATTTTCTCTCTATCCCGTAGACGTAGTTAACACACTGATAATGAATTATGTAAATCTATGTGTTGATTATCTACTTTTACATTTTTTGTGTTATTTTTGTCGATTTCATAACAAAATTTATTTATTTTTCTTTTTTCATAGTTTTTTTTTTATTTTATAGGCCATTAGTTTGAATTGTTCTTTCGAATACAAATTTACTGTTGATCTATTATTTGTATTGTCAGGTTGACTAATCAGCATCCTACCCTTCATAAAATCACTCAATTTATACACTTTGGAAAGTTTAATGTTGGGGGGATTTGTGAATGTTGTAATATTACTTAATTTCAATTTTGTAATAAAAGGGAGAGAAACATACAACCATTGTATGGTGTTTAATTATACTTGGAAACATCTATCTTCAACTCCAATTATATCTTTTTTTCCCCTTTTCAATACAATAAAATAAGATATAAAAATAGTACATGTGGATGGTAAAATTAGACTAATATTGTTCTTTTGAAAAGTATTTATAAAAATATTGTTGTTTAGAAACTATTTATAAAAATATTGTAGTTTTTTTTTTAGGTTTTCGAGTCTTCAAAATTCGACCAACCTAAGTCGAATTTTGAAGATTCGACCTCCATTTTTTCTATTTTTTTAAAATTTTTCATTAATTTGACCTCCATTTTTTCCCATTTTTTTTTTTAAATTTTCATTAATTTAGTATATTCCACTTTACATTATTTTATTATTTTATTATTTTTAAACCATTTTAACTTAACTCTAAAAAGGATAAATTAAAAAAAATCTCATGAAAATAATAAAATGTAAATTAAAATATCTCATTTATATAAAAATAATTACAAAAATCAATGTATCCGACAAGGTGGACGTCGTCAATTTCGAGTTGGTTGTCGTCGTCTACTTCGAACTTGAGGTTGCTCTGGTTCTTTTTGATGTTGCTTTGGTACCTCTACAGGCTCTTCATAATATAAATATTCATTATGCTCTCCACGACCCCAACCATGTCCATGTACGTATGAAGATGATGTACCAGCCTCTGAGTCATAATTTCCTAAACCAAGTGCTGGCATCATCATTATCAGACTAACATAATCAGTTTGGCTCTGCGTCTGCATCACATGAGATAGCTCTTCCACATTGCGGGCAACTTCTTCGAACTCATCCTCTTCTTGAATAGGTCCTCTACATTTAGGAGCTGGTGGAGGAACAATAGGTATATCGTACTTATAATGTATCTCCTCCATATAGTTCTGGTTGTCACTGCATATAGCAAGAACCTGGTTCGAATCATTCGCAACATCACGGAGTCTACTGTTATTCGATCTCTGTGAATTATAAAACAATTAGATAATATTTAAAATAAATTTAAATTAAAAATAATTAAATAATATTCATTCATTTACTAGATGAGCCACAACTGCTTCTAAACGAGTGATGTAATGCCTTATGATATTATTATACATCTTAAGTGACATTCTCGTCAAACTGTTCAATAGAAACCCCCACTATAATAAACCTTACACAATCGTATCATCGCACTACCAAATGTGCAATTTCTTCGGATCAATCTCTAGTCCTTAAGTCAGTATCATGCAGTAGGGTTTCAGTATTACAAGGCGATGAGATCGTCCGCCATATGTTTTGACCATTCATACAAAAATTGGGCAAAGTGTGCATAATAAGTTTGTAGGGCTCCCAAATAACCTGAAAGACAAAATATTATATTGGAAAACATTAAAGACAAATACAATAAAAATGTGAATAAAATAATCAAATTTGGTTAAGTGTTAATGTACCTGATCAGATTGAAGTAGATCAAACATGTATCTATACTGGCTGACTACATGTGTGGTTGTCTTAGTCACACAAAATTTGTCTCTCCACTTAAATTTTTAAATTGATAATTTAGATTCTGAATTAACTAGATCAGTCATATAAAAATTAAATTGAATTAAAATAATATACCGAGAACTTTAAGCTCGTTCAGCTAACTGAGCATCATTTACATATTGTAGCTGTAGAGCCATTGTTGGAAATCGCTCCCAAGCCCATAGTTGCAAAAGTATGAGAGGCTCAACTATCTCATGAACTTCAGGTCTTGTTGTTTTGCACAGTTGTCTATCCAACCATGCCAAACATGCTCCACCCCACAAATATCGTCCTGCATCATAGAGGTTAGATAATAGTGGCATGAACATCAAGTGAACAAAATGTCTTGATTTGTCGAAAAACAGATTTTCACCCATCATCTGGGAGTAGTCTCGACTTCTTCTTTAATATTTAGGTCGAGGGTTGAACCCTCGACTTTTTCTTTAATTTTTTTAGGTCGAGGGTTCAACCCTTGACATAGTATTTTATGCAAAATCTCAACCTCGAAATCTCCAAAACAACCACAAATCTCTAAATACTTTCAAAACAACCATATTTCTCTAAATACTTTTCTTAACCACACTATTTAAAAAAAAACTCCCATGTGGATTATCATTAACTATATTTACTTTTTAGCCGTTATGACATATGATAGCCTAACTTCGTCATGATCGGTGTTACTTTTGTTTGGCTTTGTACGTAGAGCCACCAAAATAGTAAGAGATAACATCTTACTGTGCCACTATTTCCCTTTTGTCTTGTCTCATTTATTTATTTATGTTAAAATACCATTTATTGGATTTTATTATAACTTTGTAAAATAAAGTGAAAAATATATGTAAATTAAATTTATTGTTACATCTAATTTGTTGTTTAATGTCAAAACATTGAAATTGAATTAAAATATTAATTTT